>NW_027643698.1:147500-162500 GCF_032717465.1 Coenobita brevimanus | reverse complement strand
AGTTGTGAGGATGCAACACACGTTTTGTTTACGTTTTATCAGGGCACATCAAAGAGCGGCCATGTCCATCTGCTTCTCACTAATGATTTTCGAACGAGGTTCTACATTCCTCCAGATTTTAGGGACAGTGAAGCCGCACAGCACCACAACACGCCATACCATACCATACCACACCACAAGACCCCACACCACAAAACCCCACACCACAAAACCCCACACCACAAAACCCCACACCACACAACCCAAAACCACACCACCCAACACCACACCACCCCACACCGCACCACCCCAAACTTTACCACACCAACCACCCTTCCACACCACACCACACCAAGGGGATTAACCAAAGGATCCTGAAGCTCCCGCATCTAGTAATTCTGAGCTTGTTTCCAGGTAACTCCACATACACACCTCAGGTCACGTCTTTCACAGAAGAGACAACAGAAGGACAGCGAGCGTAACTGAATGGCAAGCCAGAGATGGAGTGAGAAGAAGAGGTGCACAGAACAAGATGGAGAGATCATGTGATGCAGATCTACCGAGCAAGGACGGAACAGGCTAAGAATCAATGGATCAGAGTGGAGAAAGGTGAGAGGGTCCTTATCATGCAGTGGTGTGTCACAGGCTGATGGTGATGATATTGATGGTGATAATGATGTTGATGCTGATGGTGGTGATGCTTTAACATCTCAACGTATGAGGTTACAGAATGCACAGTGAGGCTGCATAGCCAGGAAATGGAAGAATATGAGTGCATTTAAGTATTTATGTAATGTGATGAATAAGGATGGAAGATTAGAGGATGAAGTGACTGAAATGATACGTCAGGGAAGGAGGGTTGCTTGTTCTCTGAAAAGCAGTGATTAGGAAGAGGGAACTGAGGATGAAAGTATGAAAAAAAAAAGGGCACTGCATGCTGTGATTCCCACTTTAAAGTATGGAAGTGAAGCTTGGATCTTGCTGGAAGGACACAAGTCAAGAGTGAGAGCGGTGGAAATGAGCTACTTGAGAGGAGCATGTGGAGTTTCATAGAGAGACAGACAGACAAATGGGCAGATGAAGGAGCGTTGTGATGCCGATGTGGATAAGACTGAAAGCGTTAAGAGAAACACTTCGAGATGGTTTGGCCATGTGGAGAGGATGGCGAATAAGAAAATGACTAGAAGAGTGCACATGAGTTAGCTGGAAGGGTAGAGGGGGATGGGGAGACCGACGATGAGATGGAGGGAAAGAGAAGAAACATATGACTGGGATACTTGAGCTAAATGGTAGAGGACAGTACATCATGAAGGCGATTTGCTTGTGGTCACCCCTTACGGGATTAAGGCGTCTGGCTATAGATAAACAGATATAGATAGAAAGGTAGGTGATGATGATAATAATAATAATATGATGATGATGATGATGATGATGAGGAGGAGGAGGAGAATGGTAATGATAATGAGAATGCCGGTGTAAATAATGATGATGATGATGATGATGGTGGTAATGAGGACGACAACTACGATGATGATGATTATGATGATGATTATGATGATGATGATATTGATGATTTTTGTCGGCAGGTGGAAGGACGAAACAGCAGGAACTCTACCATCGGTCCAAGCATCCACGATTCCACATCCACCCATCCGTCCATCCATCCATCCATCTCGCTTGATGTTAACCCTCTCGCACACGATAAGTTTTAGTAAGTTATCTGGCTCACGATTTTATACGACCAAGCCGCCCGGCCGGGGAGCGCGCGCGGCAAATTTGAAGGAATGAAACACATTCTTGCCTTATTTTCGCCACCCAAAAATCCATGTACTCCCATGAAACCTTTCTCAAGGTAGGCATCGATGTTTGTTCTATCTGATAAACAGGACCAAAACACAGGAAAACACCAGCAAAAAGTTATTAGCCCTGGAAGCATGGTCGAGTAAACTGTTTTCACTTCCCAACATCGCCGTTTGAATGTTTTCCATCATACAGGAAAATGATCTAATAAGTTTTTATAGAGAATTTCATCAGCTTTCTAACGAAACAAATCCGGTTGAGATATGATGTATACTTTTCGAGAAAATGGCTAAAAACTGAAAGCCATTTTCGGAAAAAATTCACTGACCTCTGATAGCTAAATTTTCCTAGACACCTTATGTTTTTATTACATAGTAATATGCCCAAATTCACCAGCTTTCCCCATCCCAAAGAAGAACCCCATACGCCTCATAGTTCTCGAGTAAATCGAAAGAAAGTACTAGGCAGTCCGTCCATGATTGACTTTCGTGATGCGCGCACGGCGTACGCAATGTTCCCGCCTACGTAACAACGAATTCTTATCATAAATATTACATAGTTATGTATTGTACATACGTAGAATTTACTGCTCTTTATCATGGTTCAAACGTGAAATCGATACGTCCAATAGTTTTCGAGTAATTGGCCGACAAAGTGAGAGTATTACTACGAGCGTTAATCAATGGTAACAGCCGCGAAGAGACACTCATTTCCACCGCCTTTTCTCGCACAAAACGTAACATAATGCTTACATTTTGGTATTGATCATACGTAGAATTTAATGGTATAGATCATGGTTGTTACAGAAAATCGATAAGTCTAATAGTTTTCGAGTAATTGGCCGACAAAGTGAGGTTAGTACTCCGAGCGCTTGCCACTGATAAACGCGAGGAAAAGAAAAAAAAAAAAAAAACTCGCCTTTTACCCCCCAAAACGCTACCAAAGGCTTACATTCTGGTATTGATTATACGTAGAATTTAGTGGTATTGATGATGGTTGTAACAGAAAATCGATAAGTCTAATAGTTTTCGAGTAATTGGCCGACAAAGTGAGGTTATTACTCCGAGCGAATGTCACTGATAACAAACGAGAGGAAAAAAAAACATTTCCCTCGCCTTTTACCCCCTAAAACGCTACCAAAGGCTTACATTCTGGTAATGATTATACGTAGAATTTAGTGGTATTGATGATGGTTGTAAGAGAAAATCGATAAGTCTAATAGTTTTCGAGTAACTGGCCGACAAAATGATGTTATTACTCCGAGCGCTTGTCACACAACAACCGCTAGGAACAAAAACATTTCTCTCGCCTTACCCCCAAAACGCTACCAAAGGCTTACATTCTGGTATTGATCTTACGTAGAATTTAGTGGTATTGATGATGGTTGTAACAGGAAATCGATAAGTCTAATAGTTTTCGAGTAATTGGCCGACAAAGTGAGGTTACTCTTCCGATCGCTACCAACTTTTACACACACAGTTTTTTCCTTGCACACCTGCCTGAAGACTATGCTACCAACTTTTTTCCCCCTATCTGTACAGACTGTTACATCTTCCATGGATGTTTTCCTATTGTTATAACCTACTACACATAAACATAACTCTTCTATAGTTACTGCTGTGGAGATTTACTTTCTTTCATATGTGTAATCTGTAGGAGAAAATGGTTATTTGTCTGAAAGTTGGAGAGGTAATGGTAATAGATTATTATATATATATCAACAAAATTTGCAGAACTCACTTCCTCCAGGGGTGTTGTCCAGTTAGACCAGGGATTTGAAGATGAGGAGTTATGTAGTGTGTGTGTGAGTCAGCTTCTCCCTGAGAGTATGAGGCAACGCTATTTTTAGCACACACCACACTCGTTCACGGAAACTCGCAGCTTGTTTGACGTATATTTCGTACAATTCCATACGCATTTACACTATCAGAATCACAATAATTCCAGCCCTAAAACACCGGTAATTCTCCCCTCCCGACTTCAGGTTTGCCCCTTCACAACACTGTTTCATGCCGTACGTAACGCTTGCTGGCTCCATAATTTCACCAAGCCATCCACAGTATCTTTCACACAATATATATTTATGCCTTGGCTTCATTTATATACGTATTTCCACTCACGCCATACGGCCTACGGGGGGGGGGGGCGGAGTGGCGAAACCCCGCTACACTGACCATGCGTCTATTTAACTTTAGTATCAATTGCTTCTTCATAAGCTTTCCAGCTGTCTGAACAGATCAGCAGTAGTTTTAAAAACTAAAACAACTCGGTTCTGGTGCTCAGTTTGGTACGTTTATTTTCCTTTTATCAGAACTGGCGCGGCAAATTTTGAGAAAAGTCCCTCAAGTAACTCCTATTATTTTTTTTTTACTAGGTTTCTAATGATATCCATAGATCCGTTGTGGCTTTAACAGTTTCCTAGACAACGCAGTCTTGGCGCATTTCTCTGCCACCCTATTATACCATGTCACATAGTGTTCTCGATCGCTTGCTCTCTACGCTCACTCGCTTGAACAATAAATCACTGAAGAAAAGGTGGTATAAAGCCCCCTAAGCCGCCATAGTATTACACCCTCGGTATGCAGTTCGTTCCCTGCGGCCTTGTAACTTTGTGTACTCGAAGAGCTTACAAAATAACTTGCAGTAATTTTCCTTTCGTAACTATACTCGTTTCGCTTTAACTTGGCCTGAGTTGTTGTTGTTGTTCTTGTTACACCTTAGGCTCCTCTGGATGTGAACCCAGTGTTATGTTGAAGGACTGTCTGTGTTGTGGTGGTGTGGTGCAGGAAGTGAGTGGGTGTGCTGTGGTGTGGTGGTGCCACTTTGCAGTATGAACACAGGGGATTGTATGTGTGTTATATTTTGTGTTAGTATTGTAACTGATACAGAGGAGAGATTGAGACAGTTGGTAGAGGAGTTTGGAAGGGTGTGTGAAAGGAGGAAATTGAAAGTAAATGAGAATAAGAGTAAAGTGATGAAGTGTACGAGGTTGATAGATGGTAGGGGGATGAATATAGTTTTGAATGGTGAGTTGCTTGAGGAGGTAGATTGTTATAAATATCTATGGTCACATGTTGCTGTGGATGGAAGAATAGATGCAGAAGTGAAGTTTAGAATAAATGAAGTAGGAAAGGTGCTGGGAGGAATGAAAAAAGTGTTTAAATGTCGTTCGCTTAGAATGGATGTAAAGAGAAGGCTGTATGAGGGTGTTGTGGTACCGACTGCATTATATGGGGCTGAAACATGGAATATAGGTGTAGCAGAGAGGAAAAGTTTGAATGTAATGGAGATGAGGTGTCTGAGGAGTATGTGTGGAGTGACGCGTATGGATCGAGTGCGAAATGATGAAGTGCGAAGGAGAACTGGAGTTGTTCAGGAGATGGCTGGTAGAGTTGAGCAGAGGGTGTTGCAATGGTTTGGGCATATGGAGAGAATGGATAATGAGCGATTGGTGAAAAAGATAACTAGATCTGATGTGAGAGGTGTAAGGCTGAGAGGAAGACCACGAATAGGATGGATGGACAGTGTGAAGAGAGCGCTGGATGCGAGAGGGATGTCTGTTGAGCAAGGAAGAGTGGCTGTGCGTGACAGAAATAAATGGAGAGAAATTGTGAATGAATAAGTGATGACGCAGCCCTGAGGGGATATTCTCCCGCATTTGGTCTGATCAGCTAGTCAGGTCAGGTGCGGGTAAGGGGATGGGTGTATTATGATGTGGCAGGGGTAAACCAGTTCTGCTGTCGGGCCCTGCTGCGGATGTCACTGATTGCATTGTGCAGTTGACCCTTGTGCGGTGTGGTGCGGTGAGGATCTGTCCGTTCTCCCCTTTGGGGCTAAGATGCGAATAAATGTGTTTGAATGGATAAGTAAATGGAGAGTGAGTCGTCCTGTCTCGGCTACCTCCCTTTCCTTGGGGGAAGCAGCCTAGGTATATAGATAGATAGATAGATAGATTGTAGCAGGGAAGGTTGGTGTACTCGTGTCTCTGGGTTCGGTAGTGTCTGAAGGGTGTATGGCTGGTGGTGGCACATGAAGGATGCTGTTTGGTAGAAAGTTTTGGCTGGCTGGGGTGTCTGTGTGTTTATGTATGTGTTTGGCAGAAAGTTTTGGCTGGCTGGGGTGTTTGTGAGTTTGTGAATGTGTCTGGGAAGTGTAGAGACGGGTGGAGGAGGGGATATATTGCAAAGATACTCTGTGTAGTGTTGGGCGGTTGTTCGATTTTGTTTGTGGAGAGGATGATGCAACATAAGGTTACAAAGGTGGGACGGATCTTGAGCTGAAGTGATGAACTGTGTGCCTCTCATATTCACTTGGTCTCTGACTGATATTAGTTATGTTTCTTGGTGTAGGCTGTCAGTACTTGTGGTCTTAGTGTCTTCTGCTATGAAGGTATTGTTTTCTGTTCTTTAAAGATCCTTCGTGTTTGTGTTGGGTAACATTAGGGTTCAGCTTGTGCGGCAGTAATTCACGGTTGTTTTAATGTATTACTTATAAGTGGAGGATGGAGTTGGGATGTATATGAGAGACGGTGTGAATTAGGGGGAGTGATGCATAATGACGGGGGACGGGGTGGCATAGAGGCGACTTGTTTGTGGTCACCTCTTACGGGATTAAGTCGTCTGGCTATAGATAGATGGATAGACAGATAGCTTATAGTTTCCATACGATTTGCCGAGTAGTAGCGATAGTTATCACTAGAATATGATGGTAGTCACGAATGAGTGCCGTGGAAAGGATGTTGGGCTGTAGTATTGGCTGTTTCTGCTACTGATCTGCGTGACATTCTCATATGCTTTAAATGAAACTCTGTGTCAAGTTAAAGTGAAAGGCGTGTATGTTTGTGTAGGAGGAACGAGAGACAAGGAGGTATTCTGTGGTCTGTTTTCTTTGTGCTTCCTACAAGACACAGTAATAGTTATGACGGGGCATTGGTGGCAAGTTTGTGAGTCAGCACACACTTACGGCCTCTCATTATACAAGGTGGTCCATATATTACGCCACCCAGTTCTTATGTGTTGCGGGCACGGCTCAGTGAACATTACCAGTGTCTACCCTGGATCATTATCTACTTCCCACAACCCTCTTCAGGCTTAGCTTTATAATATAGGCTTTAATTTAGGTCCATTGATTGCATGGTGGAGAATTCCCATAACCTTTTTTATGCTTAGCTGTATATCATTGTATTGTATAATCTTTTATGTCCACTGATCACACGGCTGAGCAGTAATTTGGTGAAGCGATCAGAATGTCTTAGCTCATCACAAAAGCCGTCCCCACAACACACAAGACTGCAGAGCGCAATATACTTATCACCTATATTAAGTCAAAGCCACAGTTAAAAAGGTAATGAAACAAGACAGAAAATTTAAGTTTTCATTATTAATACTTCAGTACAAAATACATTAACAGAGACAGCAATATAAAATATGCATTCAAAAGTAGCATTTGTCCACAGAACATCCTGGACTTGCAAGGCAGATCACACCATCACCACCAGGCTTCTCTCGGCAGGTCAGGGCAGATCACCAGCAGCAGCAGCAAGTAATCTCACGGCTGGGGAAGACACGACACCCTGCCGCCGCCACCACCACCACACCACCAGGCATCTCAGAGTAGGGGAAGACACCACACCACCGTCAGGCTTCTCACAGCAGGGCAGACCAAACTTCAGCAGGGTATGACCAGTGTGGCAAGGAAGCAGCGTCAAGGCAGCAGACTCCAGCACGACCTGTGGACCAGATGTGTATTAGTTCAAATCAGTGTTAGCTTTAGTTATTTAATCTTCTATCTATCTCTATCTATTGCCAGACGCCTCTATCCCGTTTGGGGTGGCCACAAACAAATCGCCTCCAAGTCGCCCTGTCCCCCGCCATTTTACTGCCCTGCTCCCAACTCACACCCCCCTCTCTCATATACCTCTCCACCCCATCCCTCCATCTCATCCTCGGCCTCCCCCTCCCTCTTCCCCCCTCCACCTCACTCACATACATTCTCTTCGTCAGTCTTTCACCCTCCATCCTCTTCACATGGCCAAACCATCTCAGTGTGTTCTCCTAACGCTTCCTATCACATCCACATCCACACCACAACGCTCCTTTATATCCTCATTCGTCAGCCTGTCTCTCCATGTGACTCCACAGGCTCCTCTTAAATAACTCATTTTTTCTGCTCTCACTCTTGACTTGTGTCCTTCCAACAATGTCCAAGCTTCACTTGCATACGTTAGAGTTGGTATCACAATACTGTCATGTAGTAACATTTTCCAATTCCTCACCATCCAACCTCGCTGCACATTCACTGACTTCACCTCTCTCACAGACCATCACTTTACTCTTCCCTACATTCACCATTAGATTCCGTTTCTTACACACTCTCCCAAACTCATCCACCAATCCTTGTAGCTCTCCTTCGTCTTCACTCAACAACACAGTATCATTTGCAAACAACAGTACAGGGAGTTTCCAAACACTACCCTTTCTCACCAGGGCCACTCCAACATCCACTACCCTACCTTGTACCTCTTTTATTACCCCATCCATGTACAGATTGAACAACCATGGAGACATGACACATCCCTGTTTCAACCCAACCTTCAAAGAGAAAAATTCACTTAGTTCACCATCCACACGCACTACATTGTACATACTCTTCACAGCATTCAACAACTTCCCATCTACTCCATATATTCTTATCACTTTCCACAATCCTTGTCTATCCACCCTGTCATATGCTTTCTCCAAATCTATGAAAGCCGCATACAACTTCTTTCCCTTCTCTAGAAACTTTTCCACTAAAGATCTAAGAATGAATATCTGATCTACACAACCTCTTCCCTTCCTAAAGCCTTCCTGTTCTTCTCCAACTAATTTCTCTGTTCTTTCTCTAACTCTGTCAATAAGTATCCTACCATACACTTTTCCTATTATACTAAGAAGACAGATGCCCCTATGATTACCACACACTTCTTTTTCCCCTTTTCCTTTGTACAAGGGAATAATTGTACCTAACTTCCAATCCTCTGGGACTCTACCTTCCTCCCAGGCCAATCTGCACATCTTCCACATCCATTCTACTACTATCTCTCCCCCATGCTTCAGCATTTCACCACACACTCCATCAATTCCTGGGGCTTTCCCCGATTTAACTTTCTTCATTGCTTCCACGACTTCTATCCTACTGATTTCTTCCTGTCTTCTCACCTCTCTCCTTCTCCCAGCCATTCCCCAGCCACTTATACTCACATTACTTCCATCCTCTATGTTCTCTATGTTAATAAGTAAATGTTTAATTTGAAGTGTGACGTCACTGGTGCATTATAGGAGCAACGTTGAGAGAGGCTGGAGGTGAGTGAAGATTTTATTCTTTACGGTGTTAGTCTACTTCTTATTATGGTAATTCTTATGCCCATGTGTTTATCAGTGTTTGCTGTCATTATCGAGAGGTGTAGTCGGCTGATGTAAGTTGTAATTATTAGCTATAAGGATGATATACGGCGGTGTGTATCTCCAGGTGACCAAGATGTCCCTTTAAACTCGAGTAAGCAGTGCTACTTAAATCCCCCGATATTCACACCATCTGTTTAGGTTTTAAGGTCGAATGTGATCCTGTACGTGGGCAGGCATAGTAGGTTAATTGGCTGGAAAAAATAAATAATTGGCTGTAAAAAATGAGGGGATGTGTGTAAAAACTGTAATGGGTAGTTTGTTTACATCGGGGATATAAACTCCGCGAGTCCCTTTAACTCTTGCAATCCCTGTGATGCCCTTTTCAGTTTATTCATAGTGCCAGAAGGCAAATTTATTCAACTTATGCAAAGTCTCTGCTATTGCAGGAGTTCAGTGAGGCTGTGCCTAACCCCTACACTTCCAGAAGTCTATACAAAGCTAAATATAATCATGAGATGGCATGAAAAAAAAAAAAAAATCCCTGCTCTGTGAGTTAAACTAGTGAAGACTGAAGGTATTAACATGTGTAGGAGAGACACTGGATAAAGCCTGATTGGAGATATAGTATATTGAACTGGAAGGACTGCATACCTTACATCCTTCATTAGCCATTGCTGCTACCTTTAAATAAGAATTATCATACTGAAGGTAATTACTAGCAGCCTTCATTAACATATTACTGTACTGTAATTAGGAGAGAGGTTTCATAAGTTGATTGGAAGTCAGGAGACAGCAGGAATATACCATTACTGTTGAGGGGGATGAATTTGTGTTTAGGCTATGATATAGGAAGCATATCTCAGAATATGGATGTACAAGGTTAATCATATCTTGTATAGTACTTACACTTTCAGATTTGATAGCTTTTCCTTTTGTAATCTTTACTGAATGATGCAATCAGTTCATGATTACACATTATATAATCTCAGACTTCATCTGTGTCATTGTAGTTGGCTCACCTTGACAAATTTTAGTTCTTCTGCTGCTTAGTTCCTGTATCTAAGTGGCAGAATAAGACGGTATTATGGTTTTGCATCCTCCCCGTAGATCTTCATTGTGATTTGCATGATAATCTAGTCTTTATCTCTAGAAACAGCTCAGCATTCAAGGTGGAGAGATGCCAGGTTTTTGTCAGTTTAGGGTGGACATGTAGTCCATATGGTTTGTCTTTATTGTTTTATGTCTTCATTATTATTATTATTATTTTTTTTTTACTGTGGATCAAATTTAGCGATTCATCTCTTCCGTTTATAAATCGGTACAACAGATAGGCTTTCATTCTCAGAGTATGACCACAGAGTACTGTACTGTCTTCCTGTGCAGTGTATATTTTGTCATTTGTACTCTCATTATACGTTTCATTAAAGAATTTGTATCATATGTTTAGTTTCTGTGTCACTCAGTGTGTTAAGTTTATGTAATATATGGTTAATCGTTTAAGTCTTGCCGTTGGATAGCAGACATAGTTCCAGTTTTTACTTTTTCCCTTTATATAAGTAGCAACTGCTCTATATTCTTTCTATAGCACTTGTTCATGATTAGCATTAAACTGCAGGCTTAGGTATTCCAAGTAGCTCAGGAAATTTCGAAATATCTCCTCCTAAAGAGACATTAATAGGTACATGAAAATTTAGTTCAGTCTGTGCATGTTGTCCAATTTCCCATTTTTTTGTAACATGTAAAGAAATAAAATACAGTAGAAGTTTTAGCCGATATCCTAATGGGGGCGCAGTAGCATGGTCAGTATGGTGCTGGCCTGCTGATCAGGAGGACCCGGGTTCAAATCCCGGTGTGACAGAGGTTTCTTTAAAATGTGGCTGAGGGAAGTTTGCGTAGCAGGCTTTCCACCACAAGGCCCCCTTATCTCCTCACACACACCAAGACACTTACACACACTACTACATACATACACACACACTACTACATACATACACACATCAAGACTCACACACACACTACTACATACATACACACATCGACACACACACATACACAGCCACCTTCACACCGTAGACACACCACACACACACGACACGTACACAGCCACCTTCACACAGTAGACACACCACACACACACAGAGAGAGGGTGGGACAGACACACCACAGGCAGACAGAGAGGGACATATACAAAACACAGGGAGTGAGAGAGGAGGGGGTTTTATTAAAAAGTCCAATTTTGGTATACCTCCTGTGGCAAAATTGATATAGCCCCCTTTAATATTTTTTGGATATTTTCATTTAGTGCCCCCCAGGCCCCAGACCCACTCGGCTGAACCAAATTGTCTGGCGTCAGCTGGAACATGATATACCAGAGTTATGCCGGTCATGTGGGGGTTAATGGTGACAGTGTAGTAACTGTCAGGCTCCTATGACTCACTCAGCCGAACTAAATCGTCTGTCAGCTGAAATGGGGCACCAGAGGGTTAAGAATCTTAACCCTCTGGTGCTTGGGACAACTCCAGTATTCCATTCCAGCTGACAGACGATTTTGTTCGGCTGAGTGAGTCATAGGAGCCTGACAGTGTCAATACCGTCACCATTAACCCCCTCACGACCGACATAACTCTAGCATCATGTTCCAGCTGACGCCAGACAATTTGGTTCAGCCGAGAGAGGATCCTAGGATCCTGAGAGACACTATAACATCACAAACAAAATACAAAATGCCTTCCCTCCATCTTGAACGTACTATAATTCATTTACATTAAGTAAGCTTGTATTTTCGTATTTTTGCAGCTTATTTCATGTATCTTAGTTAAAAGAAAAAAATACTACGAGCCGGTGAATAAAACCAACACTTGTAGACGAAGACTATAATTACCAAACAGTTTCGGTGGACACTGCCACCATCTTCAGTGGTCAAGATAGTGAGAGGGAGTGACGTACTGACCATACAAGGGTTCCTTTTTATGCGTGTGTGTGAAAGGGTGGGGTAAAGGTGAGGTGGGGTGGGGTAGATTGTAAGCGGGGATTAACTCAAGGGGGATTATGGGAGGGGACATTACCGGACAGGTCAGGTGTAATTCCTATCTGACCTGTCCGGTAATGTCCCCCCAAAATCCCCCATGGGTTAATCCCCTGCTTACAATCTACCCCACCCCACCTCACCTTTACCCCACCCTTTCACACACACACAGGCATAAAAAGGAACCCTTGAATAGTCATTATGTCACTCCCTCTCACTATCTTGACCACTGAAGATGGTGGCAGTGTCCACCGAAACTGTTTGGTAATTATATTCTTCGTCTACAAGTGTGGGTTTTATTCACCGTCTTTGATTATCACGCAAGAGTGATTCATCCAGCCAATACTACGAGCTCTGTATCTTTTCATAGCCCTTCTTCGTGACTAGCATCGTATTCTAGTTATCTATAGTTACAACTGAGCATTCAAGTTGGAGGGATCACAACTTTAAGCAATTACAGTAAACAAACAAAAAGCAAGTGTCGTCCTCTTGACCTCTCGTCTTCGCAGGAATGCAGAGGTGGCGCCATCTTGTGCGTGGAATGCGTGAAGTGCAGGCTCTTGAGTGGAAGGAGCACGGAGCCACGGGAGACTTAATAATATTCGCTAGTCAGCCAGTCTAGAAGCCTGGGACATTTGCCTGAAATAATAATAATAATAATAAAAAACAACAAAACCAGTCATATACATAATTCAATATCTTAGTCACTCGATCTGACCATTCCGCCTCTTCTGTATGAGACGCATTTCTGTAAGCTATTTTTTCTAACATGGGAGGTTCGATACGTTTGATTGAGCCTATCCATAAGACTCCTAAAGCTGAGAAAATGCCTCTGAAAGTTGCAAAATATAAAATATAAACCGTCTATATGATATAAAAACCTTTGTTCACCTCCGGGATTCGATATGTGGCGCCTAGACCAAGTGTGACGTCATGTTTACACTTTGCTACCTTTAGACGATTTCCTGGAGCTTAAAGAAACCCTCTCGGGATGATGGGACAGACACAACAACCCCTTCAGACAGAGAATGACTTAGTTACTTTGTTCTAGGTAACCGGACGATTTTATTCAGCTTAGGAGATCCCCTCGTATCTAACCCCTCCAGTACGAAATTTCTCTCCAGAGTTGAAGAAAATCGTCTGAAGGAAGAAAGATGAAAATGGAAAAAAGTGTTAATGTGGACAATGAGTTAGATAAGACTGGTTTGGTTAAGGTAGGGTAGGGATGGGACGGTTGTGGCAGGGTGGGGTAGCGTTGGGTCGGTTATGGCCGGGTGGGGTAAGGTTGGGTTAGTTTTGGCAGGACGGCGTAGGATTGGGCCGGTTTTGGCAGGTTGAGGTAGGACTGGGTCGGTTTTGGCAGGGTGAGGTTAGATTGAGCTGATTATGCCGAGGTAGGGTAGGGATGGGTCGGTTATGGCAGGGTTGAATAGAGGTGGGTCGATTACGGCAGGCGAGGGTAAGCATGGGTAGGTTATGGTTGCGTTGGGGAGGGTAGGATAGGTTATGGCAGGGTAAGATAGGGCTGGGTGGTGGTGGGCTGGGTAGGGTAGTGTAGGGCTGGGTAGGGTAGGGTAGGCTGAATCAGGGTAGTGTACGGTACAGAAGAGAGGTGGGTATAACTGCCGTTTAATTCTGTCATATCCAACGCCTATTTCACTCAGTTATACTACACTGTCTCATCAAATTTGGGGCGATCTTCTCTACGATTTTTGTTCTTCCCCGCTTAGTTCAGTCCTTTAGTTCATTCATGACCCTTGGCTTTCCTTTTTATTATTTTTTTTTTTTGTGGTGGAGCGCAGGTGCACGAGGCTAGACCACCATTAGTCCAGAATATTTAAGGGTAGGCCACCAAGCTACGCCCTGGTAACGTCTACACGTCAAAACATCTGTCCACCTCTGGGACTTGAACCGCGGAGCGCTGGACGCAGAGCTCTCGATTTGCGGATGTCACTTTTACTCTTTGCTAGCTTCTGACGATATCCTACAGCTTCAGAAAACCCTCTTAGGATGACGGGACACAATTATTTAATCTTTCAAGCCGAGAACAACTTATTTACATTGTCCTAACTGACCGCATGATTTTATTCAGCTTAGGAGATCCCCTGATAGAGATGGGGTTGATGATGGCAGTATTTAACCCTTCCAGTTCGAAATTTCTCTCTACTGTAGAGGTGAAGAAAATCATCCGAAGGTAGAGAGAAGAAAACAGGAAAAGTAATGTAGTGGTGAAAGGGCTGTACAGGGGAGGGGAGGTTAAAGTAGGGTAGAGTTGGGTCGGCAATGGCAGGGTAGGGTAGGGTAGGCTGAGGTAGGCTAGTGTAGGGTTGAGAAGAGTAGGGTAGGGTAAATTGAACTGAATAAGTATTTACAATAAAATCTGGCGATACAACAACCAGGGTCATATGCCGCCGGACGACAACGAGAATAAAAGCACTCGAAAAGATGAAACACACACACACACACACACACACACACACACACACACACACACACACAGACACAGACACAGACACACACACACACACGCACACATAAACATACACACACACACACACAAAATACAATTCATAATTAAAACAAGAAAAACACTAAAACACTAAGAACACTAAAACCACTGTATACTAAATTTTACACGGTAGTGCAGCTGCCTACACCAAGCAAAGGTTTCCCCCTCCACCACAACAAGCATCCTCTCCAAGTACCAACAGAAGACTACAATCCCTCTCCTACCCGGTGCTCAGAGAGGTAACGATGGCGCAATTCCCCAACAGTGGACACCATCAGCAAAAGCCGAAGAGTCAGGGGGAC
>NW_027643698.1:85000-142500 GCF_032717465.1 Coenobita brevimanus | reverse complement strand
TGTGGGGGTGGATCCATCTATATGGTGCTGGGGAGTTGGCTCGGATTGAGGGAAGATTCACCGCAGATACTTACTTTGAAATTTTAGAAGAGGTGATGCTTCCTTCAGTACGGGCCTATGCTCTCCCTTACCCAGAGAAGATCCTCTTCATGCAGGACAATTGTAGTGTTCACACGGCAAGAATAGTGAGGAGGTGGTTCGATGAACGAAATGATGTGGACCTCTTGCCCTGGCCCAGTAAGTCATGTGACTTAAATCCCATCGAAAATGTGTGGGGAAACATTGTCAATTCCTGGGAACAGGGAATGGAGAGAACGCCAGCAAATCTGTTCCAGCATACTCAACGGGAATGGAGAGTCATGCGCAGGAAACAGCACATAATCTATAATCATGTCAGCTCTATGCCAAACCGCCTGCAAGAAGTGATTAGAAATAATGGAGGTTGGACACGATACTGATCGAGAGAGAGAGAGAGAGAGAGAGAGAGAGAGAGAGAGAGAGAGTGTATGCAGACGCGAGCTTAAAAGCTGGCTACATTTGTCTAACCGCGAACTGTAGTTATCTTTAAATGTGTTAAAATGCTTTGTTTATTTTATAATAACATGTTTTATTTATTTTATAATAATTATATCAATAAAATCATACTTTGCACTGACATTATCATTCACCCTACAGAACCTGAGAGAGAGAGAGAGAGAGAGAGAGAGAGAGAGAGAGAGAGAGAGAGAGAGAGAGAGAGAGAGAGAGAGAGAGAGAGAGAGGCATATAGACGGGACGGATCTGGTGATGATTATGGGAGCGTGTGGTGAAATGAGGGATTGCCCCATGCTCTTGGATACCGGAGCATGTCGATCGCTCATTAATCAAGGAACCTATGAGAATTTGGGTGAGACCAAGCCTGAGCTCAGACCGTATCAAGGACGAAGGTTAGTATCCGCAAGTGGTAATGAGCTTGAGGTGGTAGGAGTGGTTAGCCTGCCTATAGGGTTGGCTGGTCACACCTACGAGAGTGAATTAGTAGTGGTGAGGAACTTACCGTGTACTATTTCAGTGATTCTAGGTTCCGATTTTATTTTCGCTCGGAACATATGTATTACACCAGATCCGTTGTGCATAGAGATCGATGGGGAGAAGGTAGAATTACAGTCGGGAGAGGAGAATCTTCGCATAGATGGTGCTTCCTCCTTGCATGTAGTTGAAACCGGCTTATCAGATGACAAGGAGTATATCTCTGGGCGTTGTATGACGAGTGAGACAGTCGTGATTGATCCATTCACAAGTGGAATGATCCCGTTAGAGACTGAAATTTCAGGATGGTCCTTTGGGTTATTCTCACCTAATCCTGGTAGTACTTTCGCTGCTATGCTGTGGCCAGGGATTGTACAGATGGTCCCGGGCGAGGCGGGAGGAAAGTCCAGGGTTTATGTTGCCTACACTAACGCCACCCCTGACCGGGTCAGTATATCTGGCAGGTACAGGGTGGGGACAATACAACCGATTGAGGAGATAAGGTGAGACGAGAATCAGGAGGATGAGCAAGGGCAAATAACTGGTGTAAGTAACTAAGCTCTTTCTAAAAGTAGATGAGTTATGTCCACCGGAGACTAAGGAGAATGATGCTCTCAAACGTCTAGTGCGAAAGCATCTTCAAGTGTTTGCCTTGCCTGATGAACCACTGAATATTACACCTTATTTCCTCCATCACATCTGTGCTACAGTACCGGTTGTAAACCGTCGTCCTTATAAGGTACCGGTTAAGTATCACGAAACTCTTAGGCAACAGCTAAATGAACTAAGGGAGCGAAATATAATACGTCCTTCTAGATCACCATATTGTTCACCCTTGGTCCCGGTGGCCAAGAAGGATGGTGGACTAAGAATTTGTCTCGATTTTCGTCATTTGAATAAGCAGATAACATCAGACCCCTTCCCATTGCCAAACATTGTACAAATTCTTTCCCAGTTAGGAGAAAATACTGTATTCAGTAGCTTGGATTTGAGGCAAGGATACCATCAGATCCCTCTGGATGAGGCGTCACGACCGCTGACCGCATTTTCCTCACCAGACGGTCATTGGGAATATAATAGTCTACCGTTTGGCTTAAAAGATGCCCCTGCTGCGTTCCAAAGGATCGTTAACGAAGTCCTGATACGACTGACAGGGCGTATCAGTCATACTTACCTGGATGACATAATTGTCTATGGTGAGGATTTTGATTCACATGTACAGAACCTAGATGAGGTCCTTGCCAGACTTAAGGAAGCTCAACTTACTCTTAAGTTAGAGAAGTGCAGTTTTTTCAAGGATGAAGTGTCTTACCTAGGACACTTAATTTCTGTAAAAAGCTTGCGGCCACAACCGGATAAAGTCCGAGCCATAAGGGAAATTGCTGTTCCTAAGACACTGAAGGAACTCCAATCTTTCTTAGGGTTAGTTAATTATTACCGTAGATTCATAAGTGACTATGCTAAGATTGCTCTGCCTCTCACAAAACTGACTCGTGGAAAGAAGGAAGTGAAAAACAGTAAACAAAAAATCGAGTGGAACGATGAGGCTGATCAAGCTTTTAGAAGTCTGAAAAGTAAGCTTACTGACGACATCGTACTCAAGTTTCCCTCCTTTGATAAACCATTCTATCTGACAACTGACGCGAGTGGTACTGCGATAGGTGGGGTATTACAACAGGAAGATGAGGATGGACACCTTAGACCGATGACATATTTTAGTAGAGCATTAAATAAAGCTGAGCTTAATTATGCCACTATCGAGCAAGAAGCCTTAAGCATTGTGTACGGATTGCGGATAAATCGGCCTCTTGTCTTGGGATACAAAGTGATTGTGCAGACGGATCACCGACCCCTCACGTGGCTCTTTAATGTGAGGGAGCCTTCTGGCAGAATACCTAGATGGCAGATACTGGTACAGGTTGCCGAATACGACTTAGAGGTATCCTACCTGCCAGGACACCAGAACCGAGTGGCTGACGCCTTGTCAAGTCTTCGCAGAGAGCAAAACGAAGATATAGAACCTATAGCTGTTACGAGGTAAGTAGAGAGTGGAGGACACGACACATGGTCTTCTCATAGCCTTCATCAGCCTCTGAACCACGTAGTCTCGTCTGCTTATACTTGCACTCCTCATACTCCTAATCAGACCTCAGAGCTACCTATCCAAGCCGTATATTACTGTTATCCTGTGTTCTTTTTATCGTTCTTTTTTTCACTTTTTCTGGCCCCATTCATGCCATTCTGCGTTTTGTTTCAATCTTATGCTCTCTTTATCTCATACTCTGTTCTTTTTGTTTTTACTCTCTGCTCTTTTTCTCTTATCCCTCCTCTTTTTCTCTAGTATTCCTGCCACGGTTCGCCAATTAAATAATTCACGGTTTATGATGCAGATACGAGGCTGTAAGTAATGGCCAGGCAAGATGATATATGGAAGCCGTTGCGAATCAGACAGACATATATGGTAAAATGTCAGACACAGACTTACACATGCACTTCTAAACTGAACTGGAGTAAAGATATATATAGAGAGAGAGAGAGAGAGAGAGAGAGAGAGAGACAGAGTATAAATTTTTCTTTACAGAACACAACTCACACACCGTAAACACACACACACACAGACACACACACACACACAGATACACACACACATAGACAGACACACACACACCATCTTCTACTTGTACACAGAACCGGCGAAACTTGGACTGTTACACCCGTAGACTTTCAGAGAGCATAATTTCTTATATAGCGATTTTATGGGCGACCGAAAGTTAGGTTAGGTCACTTTGGGCAGGGTTTGGTCTGATTAGATAATTTTTGGTTGGGTTGGGTTCAGATTGACTAGATATAGACGGATTAGGTTAGATTGCTTTAGAATAGCTCGGTTTTGATATATTTTGGGTTGGGTTCTATTGGGTTGGGTTAGGCTGGGTTAGGTTTCGGATGGATTTGGTCATTTGAGACTTAAGTGGGTTTCGTTAGGTCGGGTATGGTATGGTTAAGTGAGACTGGGTAGGATTAGGCAGGGTTAGATGCAGTTAGGCTGCGTCAGAATTAGTTAGTTTAGGTATGGGGAGGTTACGTGAGATAGTGAGGTTAAATACAATTAGACTGGGTTAGGTGAGGTTAAGTTAGATTAGTTTGGGTTATTTTAGGTTGAATTAGGTCACTCGAGGATAGGCCAGGTTCAGTTCGAGCAAATATGGATAAGTTAGGCAAGACCGGCTTAAAATAAGACTCAGAGAGCGTTATAAACACAACCCCCTCCTCCCATCTGATTCTGTGACCTACGTTTTGGCTTCAGTCTTTCTCTCCCTATTTCACTCTCTCGTAAAAGTCTTGGTCCCTGTCGAAACGCCTAAATTTACTGCATTGTCAAAGTGGTTTATGCATTGCGGTCTTTTGTTGGTCGGTCCTTCCAAAGTCAAGTATCGCAGGAGGTGGACGTGGTTGTGTGTGTGTGTGTGTGCGCTTGAAGCTGTGTGTACTTGAGTAATGCCCACATGCACACACAAAGGCCAGGACAGTAGTGTGTGTGTGTGTGTGTGTGTGTGTGTGTGTGTGTGCAAACGTGTGTACTTGACTGATTTCCACATGCATACACACAAAGGCCAGGACACACAGAGTAGTTGTTTATGTGTGTGGGTTTATGAATAGACTACACTTACACTCAGGCCAGGACAGACATAGGGTAGTGTGTGTGTGCGTATGTGTTTGTATGTGTTAACAGAATACACATACAGAGTACCATGTGTGTGAACAGAATATGTAGAGTAGCATGTGTGTGTGTAAGTGTGAATAGAATACACATGTAGACGTGTGTGCTACCCACACTAACACCCTCTAATTCTTTCAGCCAGGATTGGAGACGTAGCGTGTATATGTCAGGACTCCATATTATAATTACAAATCATAATAGATAGCATGATGGATAGATAGATAGAAAGATAGACAGACAGACAGCTAGAAGCAGCAAGTACGTGTGGACATTCAAGTGCATATACATACATACCAGTTCTGACAAACCACTTACTAAAGTCAGTCAATAATATCTTTACAAAAACTCCCGACGCAGTGGCAAGCGGCATGCATTTTTTTTTTGGGGGGGGGAATGTATGTGTATTAAACCTTAAAGATTCTTTAGTATGTTGCGTTTATTGTTTTGATATAAACACAATTTCCATCAGTAACCTTCAGAATGACACCAAGGTGTAATATACAAAATAATTCGCTATGAAAAAAGGTGTTAGGGAATCTCAAGAGTCACATATAATATGGCCCAAAAGCTTATCACATCTAACCTTCAATCCGATGACCTAACAGTAATGAGGGGGAAGTGAAGACTAAAGCTCACCCTTTCAAGTAAGAAAGTCTGCTTCCTAAATGAATAAAATTGCTTGTCGGTATCCACACTATAATGAAGCCCTTCAATACGATGTCTACTAGATTTAATTATTGCAACTACCACGAGATTTTATTCAACTTATGACATCTCAAAACTCTTCACCTTAAGTGCAACTGCCGAGACAGACAGAGACAGAGCGGAAGCAGAGACTAACAGAGAGACAGAGGCACAGGCAGAGGAAGATTTAGAGAGAGAGACATTGGATCAGTTACAAGGACAGGGAAAACTGAGGAGAGGAAATCAGGTAAGGAGAAGGGTAGAAAGACCAAGAGAGAGACTGAGACAGAGAGAAGGAGGCAAAGACAAAGAACATGATGCAGAGGTGAGTGCATGCAACTGAATGAGGTAAACGTGAGAGGATGCCGGGTTTGGAAGTGGAGGAAATGGAACGATTCATTCAGTCCAAAATGGAAGAGGCTGAAAGAGTGCGCACATATTCATTCACGCAAACACTGATACAAGCACTGATCAGCGCATGCACGCACAGTAATACACGCAGGCACTGATACACGCAGGCACTAATAGGCACTGATACACACAGGCACTGATACACTATCTATCTATCCATCTATATACCTAGGCTGCTTCCCCCAAGGAAAGGGAGGTAGCTGTGACAGGAGGACACACTCCCCATTTACTCATCCATTCAAAGACGTTCATTTGCATCTTAGCCCCAAATGGGAGAACGGACAGATCCTCACCGCACCAAACTGCACAAGGGTCAACTGCGCAATGCAATCAGTGACATCCGCAGCAGGGCCCGACAGCAGAGCTGCTTTACCCCTGCCACATCATAACAGACTCATCCCCTTACCCGCACCTGACCTGAAATAGCTGATCAGACCAAATGGGGGAGAATATCCCCTCAGGGCTGCGTCATCACTTATTCATTCACAATTTCTCTCCACCCATTTCTGTCACGCACAGCCACTCTTCCTTGCTCAACAAACGTCCCTCTTGAATCTAGCGCTCTCTTCACACTGTCCATCCATCCTATTTGTGGTCTTCCTCTCAGCCTTACACCTCTCACATCAGATCTAGTTATCTTTTTCACCAATCGATCATTATCCATTCTCTCCATATGCCCAAACCATCGCAACACCCTCTGCTCAACTCTACCAGCCATCTCCCGAACAACTCCAGTTCTCCTTCACACTTCATCATTCCGCACTCGATCCATACGCGTCACTCCACACATACACCTCAGACACCTCATCTCCATTACATTCAAACTTTTCCTCTCTGCTACACCCATATTCCATGTTTCAGCCCCATACAATGCAGTCGGTACCACAACACCCTCATACAGCCTTCTCTTTACGTCCATTCTAAGCAAACGACATCTAAACACTTTTTTCATTCCTCCCAGCACCTTTCCTACTTCATTTATTCCGAACTTCACTTCTGCATCTATTCTTCCATCCACAGAAACATGTGACCCTAGATATTTAAAACACTCTACCTCCTCAAGCAACACGCCACTCAAAACTATATTCATCCTCCTACCATCTACCAACCTCGTACACTTCATCACTTTACTCTTATTCCCATTTACTTTCAATTTCCTCCTTTCACACACCCTTCCAAACTCCTCTACCAACTGTCTCAATCTCTGCTCTGAATCAGCCACCAGTGCAGTATCATCTGCAAACAGCAGCTGCTTCAGATTCCACTCTCCACCATCAACATTCACCAGACTCAGACCTCCACCTAAAACTCTTGCATTCACCTCCCTTACAACACCATCCATGTAAATATTAAACAACCAAGGCGACATCACACATCCCTATCGCAGCCCCACTCTCACAGGAAATCACTCACTCACAGCATTTCCCACTGTTACACACGCTCTACTATTTACATAAAAACTTTTCACCCCTTTTAGTAACCTACCATCAAGTCCATACAATCTTAAAACAGTCCACAAAGCCTCCCTATCAGTTCTATCATACGCTTTCTCTAAATCCATAAATGCCCAAAACACATCCTTACCTTTCGCTAAATACTTTTCACACATTTGTCTCACAGCAAACACCTCATCAACGCATCCCCTCCCTCTCCTAAAGCCACACTGCTCATCACCAATCACTCCCTCTGTACCCTCTCTAACTCTCATAATTAACACTCTACCATACACCTTACCTACAACACTCAACAGACTTATACCCCTAAAGCTAGTACATTCATACTTATCACCCATGCCTTTATACAACGGGACCATACAAGCACTTGCCCAGTCAATTGGCACCATACCTTTCTCAAAGCACACATTCAACAATCTTACTAACCAGTCAACAATAGTCACTCCACCACCCTTCAGGCTTGAGATTTTATTAGGTCTTGTGGTATTATTCTTACAAAACTCATGGCCTCATAGTGCCAGGGATTGATTCCTGGCACTGCAGCATCCTATCCTATCATCATCAGCATCATCATCATTGTCGCTGTTCTCAATGAGCGAGTAATATGAGTACCTAGATTAAGTTAACTGGCACTGTATACTCTAGTGGTGGAAAGATCTACTTAGCCTACTGAGGCTGCCACTGCCACTAATCCTAATTATCATCATTAGGCATTATCATTAGCTCTCATCATTAGGCATTATCATTATCAACAGCTCTGCCTCCTTTTCCCACCCAAGGATGGGGTGAGGAATTCTCAATTAAAATTTCATAAGTAGGGGAGCAACTGTAATACTCTGTACATCTCAACTTGGCTAAGAGTGATTTAGAAAGGATGCAAAGTGAAAGTATTGCCATCCTTGTCTTACTCTGCTTCAGGGCTTTGGGGATTGGGCTGTAAATGACACAAATCTTTGCCAAGTCAAGGTGGACAAACCAAAAATTTTCTAACTCACTTTTCAGAAGGGCGGTAATAGCCGTAGTTGTAGTGGTAGGTGTAGTAGTAGCAGTAGATAAGATTTGAAGACAGATGGCCTAGGGTAACCTCTTCTGACCAGTTAATTTCCCCACAGGTTAAAGGTCACTGTGTTGCAAGGAGCCTGCAGCACCAACCCCAATGTAGCATTGTCGCCCATCGCAGCATCGACATCGATTGCTGCATCGCTAACCCCATCACAGCAACGACATCCATTGCAGCATCACTAATCCCACTGCAGCATCGACATCAATCGCAGGATCACTAACCCCATCGCAGCATCGACATCAATCGCAGCATCACTAACCCCATCGCAGCATCACTAACCCCGTCGGCAGTGGTAACACCAACACAGCAACAACGGAAACATCAACACAAGTTTCACAGGCAGCCCCTGAAAAGGTGGCAGGTTTTTAGGAGATAATCTCAGCTCTGTTGATAATTTAACTCTTTGTCTGTGGAGGTGTTCAATACAGATCTTAGTTAACTCTTAATGTATTGGTGCTGGAGTGGCACTACTAGGATGAAAGGGGGGAGATTGCCTTCCCTATCCCCCAACAGGAGAAAGGTGGACTACAGAAGGGTAACTCAGCCTGCCATCCACTGAATTCATATTCTGATGGGCCTGGGGTTGCAACTACTACAGCTACTAGTACACGAGAACAAATATGAACAAATCCATTTGACATCGTTTGTCTGGCTCAATTCCCTGGTAATAGTCCCTCATGTACTTCCTTATTCCCAGAAAGGAAGATTGTGGACTGCAGCAGAACATGACAATCCTATGGTTCTGCATTATTTATATAATTCTTAATGACTAGTATTATTCTTGTGTTACTCTTTCGTTACTACTCAAGACTGAATATGAAAAGATAGCAGTTTAGATAAATAGGTAGTAGGAAACAGGGTTGTACATAGACTTAATTTCTTCACAGAGAGGGCTGTCTCCTAATATGAAGAAAACAGTCTGGTGGTAGCAAGTATAAACTATATGACATCAGCAGAAGGCCCCATACTACAGGTCCCTTTGGCAAAATAAAAGATGTCACAGCCAAAAGAAAAAAAAAATCCTGCACTTTTCCCCCCATGTAAGATGAGGTACTTTAACTGGTTATAATAATAATAATAATAATAATAATAATAAATCATCCATCATCCAATCCTACATCGGTCAATGAGGCAAGTTGATCCTAACATTTAAGATGAGAGTGACCAGCCTCACTCATCCCTGAATGGCATTACGTGAGCAATAAACTCCAAACACCCCTTGGATATAAACCTTCACCAGCTCAATCCAACTGGAACATCACAATTACCCACTAAGTCACCAGGCACAAAAATTTGGTTATATGATTACCATGTTCTGGTGTCAACATCTTTTTCCCTATGAAGTTGTAGTATCACACATTGTACATAATAATTTTTAAAGCTGTTTAGTCATAATTAACAGTGTGTAATAAAGTGTGAATGATGAACAACCAAATATCATTTCGCTGTTAGCTGTGGTATAGAAAGAAGGTGGATGGCAGACCATCAGGGCCACCCTGTTTCAATTATAAAATGAAGGTTAGGAGAAGTGAAAAGATATCTGAATAGTGCGTAAGTGTAAAGTCCTGGGGAACCATTTATTATGTTGGTATATGTGAATGTACTTAATACCATTTTATAGAGGTGTATAATGTGCTAGTAGAGTTGTCATTTATCTCTACTTTTTGCATAAGCCCAGAGTATATGTAAATGCTCGGCACCTCACTTTTTAGCTGACCTCAGCACCGCGCCCTAGTCGGCTTGGAAAGCATACAGCGTCAGAAGCCGTTTTATAGTTATAAAGGGAGGTGGTATCGCTCTTACATAGCTCTCGGGTCGCAGTTATATTATTCTGTAACCAATAAAGAGAGATTTAATCTGCTCATTTCTGTCACCTTACGCTACCACTTAATAACAGACCAGCTTCCACCTTCTAGTGGCAGAGGACCTTTGGTGGGAAGTGTCGGGTAATGACGGCGAGTAGCTGACGTATACTACAGACAGTGTCGTCGATCCAACACGGTGGTCTAGTTATACTAAAACAGCAGAACACATAATATTTATTGGTGCTAGCCGTGTACTGATACAACCATCCAGCATGGTAAATGTTTCCCTGGTGTACAGGAAACCATTTGGCTTGTCACTCAGTGTAGAGTCACCCACAGGCAGAAGGAAGGGGAAAGAATGAAGGAAAGGAAGACAGAAGAGAGGGTGTAAAGGCACCCGTAAGCAGAAGGATGAGGAAAGAATTAAGGAAAGAAAGAGAGAAGAGGATGGAAGGAAAGAAGGATGGAGGAGAGGAAAGGGCATACCCCCGAGAGCAGCTCTACATCGAGTGAGTGGATGGTGAGCGCTCCCACCTACCACAAATAATAATAATAGTAATAATAATAAGTACTTTAATAACCCTGTCTCCTGCCATTTCACTGATCCCCCCCTCTCATATACTTCTCCATTCCTACCTTATCCTCAGTCTCCCCTTCCTTCTCCCTCAGCTCCCTATTCCAAATGAGGAGGATGGTGGACCGTAGGAGAAAGGGAACTTCTGGTTTCCTGTCCAGGCAGCTGGCTGGTATATATGTGGCAGCTGGTTGGTATTAATTTGGCTTTCTTCTCCCCCCCTGCTCCCTCTCTGTAGGCGGTTTCCATGGCTCAGTCAACTCACACACCTGAAAATATACTACACATTAGTTCTTTCCTTTCAAACCTTGATTAACAAAAGTAGCTTGTTGGCAGCAAGAACATTATCATCTGGAGAAAATATGAGTTAAATAACTTGGCAATACCAAATGCAAGATGTTTTCAATAATAATTCATCCATCCATCCATCATCCAATCCTACATTGCCCCATGTGGAGCATAGGGGCCCGGGGCTAGGTAATTGGTCCCGACAATAATAATGAGAGTGACCAGCCTCACTCATCCCTGAGTGGCATTACATAGGCAATCAACCCCAACAACCCCTTGGATATAAACCTTCACCGGCTCAATCCAATTGGAACATCACAATTACCCACTAAGTCACCAGGCGCCAAAATTTGGTTATATGGTTACAACCCAGCATAGTAAATGGTTTCCTGGTGCACAGGAAACCATTTGACTTGTCACTCAGTGTAGTCACCCACAGGCTGAAGGAAGGGGAAAGAATGAAGGAAAGAAAAACAGAAGAGGGAATGTAAAGTCACCCGTAGGCAGAAGGACAAGGAAAGAATGAAGGAAAGAAAGACAGAAGAGAATTGAAGGAAAGAAGGATGGAGGAGAGGAAAGGGCAGACACCCGAGAACAGCGCTACATCGAGTGAGTGGATGGTGAGCGCCCCCACCTACCACAATAATAATAATAGTAATAATAATAACTACTTTAAGAATAACGAGAACTACTCTAAGTCTCAATGGCATACCTAATGGGCCACATCCCCACACATCATTCAAGGCCCTGAAATCCTGATACCATAACACAGGCATAACTATCCACACACAGGAGGAGGCCGTAGCACGGGCCGAACAGGGTAGTACTCCCGAGGGGAATGGGATTGCTGGAGACAGGGAGAGCTGGAGCTCCTGTTTCACTAGCTATCTAACCATCCCCCTTTGCTGACCTTTTCAGTGTGACAGTAACATGGAGAGTAGACCAGCATACTCTCCCAAACATTTCCTCTAACTAACTATGCACTACACCACATGCACTTTACATTTCACACAACGTATCCCACTACGTTACAGGGGTTGGCGCCAGCAAGGGCATGTGGCCAGAAAACTTCGCCCCCGTTACCTAGTGGCGGACTTCTTGGGGGAGGCGTGGCGGGGGTTCCGCCGGCATAGATCATGGGTCCAGGGCGAGATGGGGCTCGAGCCTGTGCTAGAGGGTACAGGGCATTGCGGTTCCTAGGCTGCCGCTTATGCCTAATAGAGAGGGGCCCGAACCTGGGAGTAGCGCCCCAGGAGGTTGCCCTATCAGTGGGTGTATAATGGCGGGATAGTTGCAGTGCCAAGACGCGCTTGGAGGGTGTCCCTGCAGCTGTCCTGGCAGGGTGCCCCGAGGCCACTACCACAGCCACTGGTAAGCTGGTGAGCTAGGGGTCCCAGATCCATTGCCTGGACCTGGGACTGTGCAGTGAGTGGGACCTGTGCTGTGTCTGTCCCCCTTTATTAATACTGAAGATGACAAAACAAAATAAGTTTCAAAGCAAGCCTGAGGACAGTAAATCATCCATGGGGATGAGGGTGGGTTCATGGAATGTGGGAAGTTTGAGGGGAAGAGCAGGGGAAGTCGTTGAGGCATTCAGTAGGAGGTGGGTGGATGTGACGTGTTGGCAGGAAGTCCGGTACAGGCGTGGATCAGCCAGAAAGATTGTTGGGAAGGACTGTTGCTATAAGTTGTTTTGGCAGGGGGGGACAGACGGATATGGAGGTGTTGGTGTGATGGTTGCGGAGAAATGGGTGGAATATGTTATGAATGTTTTGAGAGTAAGCGATAGGATATTGGTAGTGAAAATTCTGTTGGGAAGAAAGATAGCTGTGATTATATCGGCATATGCTCCACAGCCACGATTGGATGAATCAGAGAAAGATAGATTTTGGGATGATTTAATACGTGTAGTGGGTGGTATGCGGGATGATGAGATAGTGATTTTGGGAGGGGACTTAAATGGTCATGTAGGTGAAGCAGCACAAGGTTATGAAGGAGTGCATGGGGGATGTGCATATGGTATAAGGAATGCAGAAGGGGAAAGGATACTCGAGTTTGGGGAGGCAACGGACATGATTGTGTGCAACACATATTTTAGGAAAAGAGACAGTAGGTTAATTACGTATGAGTCTGGGGGAAATAGCAGTCAGATAGATTATTTTCTGGTTAGGAGGGCCGATAGGAGGTTAGTGAGGGATGTTAAAGTTATAGGAAGTGAGGAGTGTGTGCAGCAGCACAAACTATTGATTTGTGATATGGTGCTTAAAGAACAAGTGATGAAAAAGAGGACTTATGTACACCCGCGAACCAAAGTTTCGGTACCCCCCTCGATGGAAGGAAGTTGAAGTCAGGGTTAGAGAGAGGGCAGGTGAACGGACAACCGTGAGTGGTACTTTGGAACTGAGCTACGAGGCGAATAGTGAGAAACCTAATGACACTGGATTCGAAACATTTCCATGCAATTCACCTGCAAAACATTATGCGTTCGTAACATACATACTGTAACATATAACATAGACTACTGTGTTATCATGGTGTCCTGTGATACTGACCCATCTGTTTCGGATCCTCATCACACGAATAAAGCACCGAGCCAGTTGTATATAAGTTGTAACTTGTCATTATAACTGCAGTCATAATTTTTGTGAATGTTATCCCTGGATTGTCTATAGCTATTATAAAGAATGATTGTGAATTTAATGTTGATTTTCACAGTAGTTGTGCGGATGGTTATAAATGTAGCAATTATTTTATGTGGACGACTAAACCACATTGTGATGGACAGCGGAGAGCATTCGCCAACAATTTACTATAACCAGATGAAATTAGATGTAAACAACACAAAATATTATGAGACAACGACGACACAGCTGTGGTATCCTGCTCCGCCTTGTTATCAAGGCCTTAACTGTGGCTTCACCTCATACGTGCATTATTTCCCTTCAGTCGCTGCCTCTTTTATTACTCTTACTTCCCGGTATCCTCTTACTGCGAGTCGTCATATTCCTTGGAGGGTTTCTTGTCGTCCGATCCTATAACCCCTACTGTATTACATTATTCCTCGCATCATCACTCCCAGACAAACAACGTTAGCACAAGACTGCTGAATTTGTTAATACCATTATTGCCACTGCCACTACTATTCCCCCTTTCCCCATTGTGTCTACTGCAATTCCCCTCACAGTACTACTACTGCTACTCCTATTACTACTCCACTATAAATCTGTATAATAATACATATGATTGTCCTTATGTCTGTGTATCTGTTAATCATATTGTCCCTGTCCCATCGTCGACAACTCGTCACTTACCCCGAACCGCTACCCCAGTTGCACCCCACCCCCCTCCGGGCCCTCTCTCCCACCAGCCATGAGCTCTATTCCTCCCCCACTCCAAACCATTTTCCCCCTCACCTCCTTCTTGGGCCACCAGGCCTGTTGTTCACCTTTTACCGGTGAATATACGTGGCATGCATTAATGAGAATAATTATAAAATTGACAGCAACAACATACATCTGCAGTATTCCGAACATTACATACTTATAAAAGTCGCAGACCCAAACTTTCCTATATTACGGAGTTCTGATATATTAACCACAGAACCGACCACAGACTGTTCCTATCATTGCCACTGGACCTTACCTGTAGCACTTCACCATAGTAATACAACCCATTGAAGTCCTTTGTGGGATCACTACACAAGTTTGGGAAAAATAACAGCGCACAACATGCCTACAACCCATGAAAGTTTCACTGACATCCAGTAAATTGCCTAGAAGTTAGTGAACAAACACACGGCTGGACATAGACTGAGGCCGAATGTCTTGCATCGGTATATGACAACCTGACAAAACTATTATGATCCTGCTTTGTAGGTGTCATCAAAGTTATAATAATAATAATAATAATAATCATAATAATAATAATCGTAGTAATAGTAATAGCAGTAGCAGTAGTAGTAGTAGTAGTTGTAGTGGTGGTAATAATAGTAGTAGTAGTAGTAGTAGTAGCAGTAATCACATGTTAATATCCATGATACAGAGGAGGACAAACACCATAATCTCCCTGATAAAACAAGTGAAAACAGCTGTGACATATAAAACCAACCAGTGCCATAATATGCTGTAATGGTAGGGTTTTAGTAATACTAAATTAATGTTTGACCGCAACCCAACCTTCTGTCATGGCAAACAGATTCTGCATTGCGTCGACACATGCCATGCCAGTGTGTGTCCTTCTCAGTATCGTGCCTAATAACATGTGATTTATTATTATTATTATTATTATTACTGTGATGACACCTGCAATGCAGGATCACAAGAGTTTTGTCAGGTCGTTACATACCGATGCGAGACATTCTGCTTCTGTCTGTCTGTGTCCAGTCGTTTGTTTGTTTGTCCAGTAACTTCTCCTAGGCTATTTGATGGATGTCAGTGAAACATCATATGCTTATTTTAGTGGTTTGTAGGCATGTTGTGCACTGTTATTTTTCCCAAACACGTGTAGCGATCTCACAGAGGACTACAGTGGGTTGTATTACCATGGTGAAGTGCTATAGGGAAGGTGCAGTGGTAATGATAAGAACGGTCTGTGGTCGGTTTTGTGGTTAATACTCGTATATCAGTGCTCCGTAATATAAGCATGTGTGGGTCTGCAGTTATTAAGTGTAATGTTAGGAACACTAAAGTACACATCTACGATGTTGTTGTTATTATTACATTATTATTGCCTACCTTTAGAAGGCGGAGCGATCATGTTTTTAACTGCATCTGTGTGTGTGTGTGTGTGTGTGTGTGTGTGTGTGTGTGTTCCTATTATATCTCATGAACGGCTTGAGCTATCAACATAAAACCTTCTTGGTATCAATATATGGCCTAAAGTTTGGACTTGGCAAACAGAATATTTTAGAGGCCGATTAGCGTTCAATCTGTACATGGATGGGGTAATAAAAGAGGTACAAGGTAGGGTAGTGGATGTTGGAGTGGCCCTGGTGAGAGAGGATAGTGTTTGGAAACTCCCTGTACTGTTGTTTGCAGATGATACTGTGTTGTTGAGTGAAGACGAAGGAGAGCTGCAAGGCTTGGTGGATGAGTTTGGGAGAGTGTGTAAGAAAAGGAATCTAAAGGTGAATGTAGGGAAGAGTAAAGTGATGGTCTTTGAGAGAGGTGAAGTCAGTGAATGTACAGCGAGGTTGGATGGTGAGGAATTGGAAAATGTGAGTACGTTTAAGTACTTGGGTAGTGTCATGAGTAAGGATGGAGGTTTGGAGGGTGAAGTGCTTGAAAGGGTACAGCAGGGAAGAAAGGTTGCTGGTTCCTTGAAAGCAGTGATAAGAAACAGGGAAGTGAGTATGGAAGTGAAAAAGTTACATGACAGTATTGTGATACCAACTCTAACGTACGGAAGTGAAGCTTGGACGTTGTTGGAAGGACACAAGTCACGAGTGAGAGCAGTGGAAATGAGTTATTTAAGAGGAGCCTGTGGAGTCACATGGAGAGACAGGCTGACGAATGAGGATATAAAGGAGCGTTGTGGTGTTGATGTGGATGTGATAGGAAGCATTATGAGGAACACACTGAGGTGGTTTGGCCATGTGGAGAGGATGGAGGGTGAAAGACTGACGAAGAGAGTGTATGTGAGTGAGGTGGAGGGGGAAAGAGGGAGGGGGAGGCCGAGGATGAGATGGAGGGATGGGGTGGAGAGGTATATGAGAGAGGGGGGTGTGAGCTGGGAGCAGGGGAGTGAAATGGCGGGGGACAGGGCGACTTGGAGGCGATTTGTTTGTGGCCACCCCAAACGGGATTGAGGCGTCTGGCAATAGATAGATAGATTAGCGTTTAGCTCTTAAATGCCTTCTTTTTTATCATTAATGCATGCCACGTATATTCACAGGTAAAGGGTGAACAACAGGCCTTCTACCCCAAGGATGAGGTGAAGGGTAATGTGGTGTCGGAGTGGGGGAGGAGTAGAATCCATTGTGGGTGGGAACTGGAGTAGCGGTGCCGGGTCAGTGACGAGTTGTCGACGGTGGGACAGGGACAATAATTATGATTAACAGATACACAGACATAAGAACAATCATATTTATCATTATACAGATTTATAGTGGAGTAGTAATAGGAGCAGCAGTAGTAGTACTGTGAGGGAAATTAGGCACAATAGGAAACGGGGGATTACAGTAGTAGTGGCAGTGGCAATAATGGTATTAACAAATTCAGCAGTCTTGTGCTAATGTTGTTTGTCTGGGAGTGATGATGCGAGGAATAATGTAATACAGTAGGGGTTATAGGATCGGACGACAAGAAACCCTCCAAGGAATATGACGACTCGCAGTAAGAGGATACCGGGAAGTAAGAGTAATAAAAGAGGCAGCGACTGAAGGGAAATAATGCACATATGAGGTGAAGCCACAGTTAAGGCCTTGATAACAAGGCGGAGCAGGATACCACAGCTGTGTCGTCGTTGTCTCATAATATTTTGTGTTGTTTACATCTAATTTCATCTGGTTATAGTAAATTGTTGGCGAATGCTCTCCGCTGTCCATCACAATGTGGTTTAGTCGTCCACATAAAATAATTGCTACATTTATAACCATCCGCACAACTACTGTGAAAATCAACATTAAATTCACAATCATTCTTTATTATAGCTATAGACAATCCAGGGATAACATTCACAAAAATTATGACTGCAGTTATAATGACAAGTTGCAACTTATATACAACTGGCTCGGTGCTTTATTTGTGTGATGAGGATCCGAAACAGATGGGTCAGTATCACAGGACACCATGATAACACAGTAGTCTATGTTATATGTTACAGTATGTATGTTACGAACGCATAATGTTTTGCAGGTGAATTGCATGGAAATGTTTCGAATCCAGTGTCATTAGGTTTCTCACTAATCGCCTCGTAGCTCAGTTCCAAAGTACCACTCACGGTTGTCCGTTCACCTGCCCTCTCTCTAACCCTGACTTCAACTTCCTTCCATCGAGGAGGGTACTGAAACATTGGTTCGCGGGTGTACCTAGGAGGAAAATATGAAAGCTGAAAAACCAAGTAGTAAGGGATGCCTTCTATAGCGAGTTGAGGAGAGTGGTGGCTGAACAGGGAGCTGTAGACAGAGGCGTTAATGAACAGTACAGAGCCCTCAAGAAATATTTCTTGAGAGTTACTGATGTAACATGTGGCTGGACAAGAGGACCACCAAGACATAAAGTAACTTGGTGGTGGGATGAGGGTGTAGAAGCTGCAGTTAAGGAGAAAAGAAGGCTTTTCCAGGAATGGAAGAAGGGTGGTAGCAAAGAGGAATATTTGGCTGCCAAGCGTAGGGCTAGGAGAGAGGTATACAGGGCAAAGTCTGAGTCACAGAAAATTACTTGATAACCTAAATCATGGGGAAAGGAAAAATATATTTAGGGTGGCACGTCAGGTGAAGAGGGATAATCGGGATATCATAGGTGAGCAGTGTGTGAAGAATCATGAAGGAAAGGTAGTGGTGAACAGTGAGGATATTAAAGATGCATGGAGAGAGCATTATAACCGGTTGTTGAATGAGGAGTTTGACTGAGACAGGGAAGGTTTGGAGCCAGCAGTTCCAGTGTCTGGCCCTTGGCCTTTGATTGATACTGCTACTGTGAGTGAGGCAATAGGCAGGATGAGGGTGGGGAAGGCAGCAGGTGTGTCTGGGTTGACTGCCGAAATGTTGAAGGCCTCAGGCGATATAGGGGTGAGTTTAGTCACTGACCTGATAAATAGGATTATTTATGAGTGTGTTGTCCCAGAAGATTGGCTGAAGTGTGTAATTGTAAATGTGTATAAAGTGATGCCCTGGAAAGAGGAAATTACAGAGGTATAAAGCTTTTAGATCAGATAATGAAGGTAATGGAGAGAGTTTTAGAAGGTATGATTAGAGAAAGAGTGAATATTGATGAGATGCAGTTTGGGTTTATGCCAGGTAGGGGGACCACTGATGCCATATTCATTGCTCGACAGCTTCAGGAAAAATATATATTGGTAGGAGAAGAGATCTTTATTTCGTTTTTGTTGATTTGGAAAAGGCCTTTGACAGAGTCCCTAGAGAGGTGGTGAAGTGGGCAATGAGAAAGCTTGGCTTGGAGGAGTGGCTGGTTAGGGTGGTTATGGCCATGTATGTGGGTCCTCACACCCAGGTGAGAGTGAATGGAGATTTGAGTGATGAGTTTTCCGTGAATGCTGGTGAGCATCAGGGGTCAGTCTTGAGTCCGATGTTGTTTATCATGGTACTTGAAGCCCTTTCACGTGACTTTAGAAAAGGACTCCTGTGGTAATTGTTGTATGCTTATGATTTGGTGTTGATTGCAAAGAATGAAAGGGAGGCGGAGGAAATGTTTAGGAAGTGCAGAGATGGTATGGGGCAAAAGGGTTTAAGGGTAAATGCAGATAAAACAAAAGTGATGATATCTAGGGTTGGTGGCGGTACTGTCAAAGACGAGGGAGAGTTGCCATGTGCAGTTTGGCATAAGGGCGTGGGAAGTAATTCCATCTTGTGCGGTGTGTGTGATAAATGGGTGCATAAGAGATGTAGTGGTATCAGAGGTAGACTGCGAGATAATGCTGATTTTATGTGTACGGCGTGCCGGGGTGAGCAGGTGGAGATTGTCAAACGTGAAAGGATTGAACTTGCTGGTGAATCTCTTGAGTGTGTGGAAGAGTTTTGTTATTTGGGAGACATGTTGTGTGCTGGAGGTGAGGCTGGAGCTAGCTCTGTGGCTAGGGTGAAAAGTGGTTGGAAGAAGTTCAGGGAGCTCTTGCCTCTCCTGACATTGAGAGGGCTCTCCCTACGTGCTAAGGGGTCTTTGTATGCAGCATGTGTTAGGAGTGTAATGCTGTATGGCAGTGAGACCTGGGCAGTGAAGGAGGAAGACATTCGCTGGCTCAGACATACAGAAATGACAATGATTAGGTGGATGTGCAGTGCTTCCCTGCGTCCAAGGCCTGGAGGGGCTGGGTTTACAATGGAAGAGTTGAGAGGTAGGATGGGACCGGAGTGTGTTGGTGTTGTGATGAGGAGAGGTAGCTTGAGATGGTTTGGACATGTGAAGAGGATGGGGGATGATAATTGGGTGAGGAAGGTGAGAACTGTTAATATTGGGGGTGGGGTTATGAGGGGTAGACCAAGAAAGACATGGGACGAGGTCATGAAGTGTGACCTTAGGGTTAAGGGACTGAACAGGGAGGCTGCAATGGATCGTGCAGCGTGGAGAGCCGCCATTAGGTGACCAAAGCCGACACATGCAAGCATGTTGGAGCCTATAAAAAAAAAAACGAAAACGAAACACATGCATTTCATAAAACCCATCCAATAATCCATCCAACTTTTCAAGTTAAATAATTGCTGTCAACCCTCATTATGTACTCCCCCATACAAATGTCATCCAATCATCATCTATCTGCTCAGCAAAAAATCAAACACACACCAAAATGAGATACTGGTCTCTGGTTTGAATAAATCTACACCACCTGTCTACCTATAGCAGGACGCCTTAATCCTGTAAGGGGTGGCCACAAACAAATTGCCTCCAAGTCATCCTGTCTCCTGCCATTTCACTGCTCCCCCCCTCTCATATAACTCTCCATTCCTACCTTATCCTCAGTCTCCTCTTCCTTCTCCCTCAACTCCTTATGCCAAATGAGGAGGATGGTGGACCGTAGGAGAAAGGAAACTTCTGGTTTCCAGTCCAGGCAGCTGGCTGGTATTAACGTGGCAGCTGGTTGCTATTAATTTGGCTTTCTTCTCCCCCCCTGCTCCCTCTCTGTAGGCGGTTTCCATGGCTCAGTCAACTCACACACCTGAAAATATACTATATATTAGTTCTTTCCTTTCAAACCTTGATTAACAAAAGTAGCTTGTTGGCAGCAAGAACATTATCATCTGGAGACAACATGAGTTAAATAACTTGGCAATACCAAATGCAAGATGTTTTTAATAATAATTCATCCATCCATCCATCATCCAATCCTACATTGCCCCATGTGGAGCATAGGAGCCCAGGGCTAGGCAACTGGTCCCGACATTTAAGATGAGAGTGACCAGCCTCACTCATTCCTGAGTGGCATTACATAAGCAATCAACCCCAACCACCCCTTGGATATAAACCTTCACCGGCTCAATCCAATTGGAACATCACAATTACCCACTAACCCACCAGGCGCCAAAATCTGGTTACATGGTTACAACCCAGCATAGTAAATGGTTTCCTGATATAGACATAATTTCCATCAGTAACCTTCAGAATGACACCAAGGTGTAATGTACAAAATAATTCGCTATGGAAAAGGTGTTAGGAAATCTCAAGTCACATATAATATGGCCCAAAAGCTTATGACATCTAACCTTCAATCCGATGACCTAACAGTAATGAGGGGGATATGAAGACTAAAGCTCACCCTTTCAAGTAGGAAAGGTTGCTTCCTAAATGAACAAAATTGCTTGTCGGTATCCACACTATAATGAACCCCTTCAATACGATGTCTACTAGATTTAATTATTGCAACTGCCACGAGATTTTATTGAACTTATGACATCTCAAAACTCTTCATCTTAAGTGGAACTGCCGAGACAGACAAAGAAAGAGACAGACGGAAGCAGAGACTAGCAGAGAGACAGAGGCACAAGCAGAGGAAGATTTAGAGGAAGAGAGATTGGATCACTTGCAAGGACAGGGAAAACTGAGGAGAGGAAATCAGGTAAGGAGAAGGGTAGAAGGACAGAGAGAGAGATTGAGACAGAAAGCAGGAGGGAGAGACAGAGAACATGATGCAGAGGTGAGTGCATGCAACTGAGTGAGGTAAACGTGAGAGGATGCGGGGATTGGAAGTGGACGAAATGGAACGATTCTTTCAGTCCAAAATGGAAGAGGCTGAGTGCATAGGATGGGAGCAAAAAAAAAAAAGGAGAAAATAAGTTACTTAATGACCAAGTGTAAGATGGTGAATTGAACTGGGAAATGCAAATGTGGAAGACAGGAAGACAAAAGATTATTAATGAGAAGCAGTGGAAAATAGTGATTTGAAAGCAGGAAATGCATACATGGAAGGCAAGACAATGCTTGATAGTGTCCTGGTACCAACACAGACGTCAGGCAGTGAAATCTGAACAGTGATAGCGAGGTAAACAAAGAATATTTACAGTCCCACTATATTTTGCATTCTGAAGTAAGGCGAAGAGCTGTGAAATACAACACTTTCTGTTTAAATTTTAACAATTGAACAGAAGACAGAGCTGTGAAATAACTATGCACCTCACATTTCAAGAAATATATTATGAGGGAGGGGGGGGTGAGTTGGGGGGAGGGGAGTCAAATGGTGGGTGACAGAGTGACTTGGAGGCGTTTTGTCTGCGGCCACCCTTTGCGGGATTAGGGCGTCGGGCTATAGATAGATAGATAGAACTTTTTTTTTAGCATAAACAAATATTTTGGCTACTCAGAACTATCATACACGCTGAAATGTATGGGGAAATATTGTTTGGTTTCAGTTTCATGGATGGGAGAGAGTTCGCTACCTTTCTGTTTGATTTAGTTCAGGAAGACAGCTGTTCAGGAGAGGACCATAAACACACCAAAGAGGAGAGAGAGAGAGAGAGAGAGAGAGAGAGAGAGAAAGAGAGCACAAAAACCAAACACAAAACAGCCCAAGAGAACTACAACACTGTGGAAAAAGAGAAAGAAAAAGGAACTCGAGAGCATAAAAACATGTAAGCCTTCAACAGAATACCTTGGGTTATATATATATATATATATATATATATATATATGTGTGTGTGTGTGTGTGTGTGTGTGTGTATATGTGTGTGTGTGTATATGTGTGTGTGTGTGTATGTGTGTGTGTGTGTGTGTGTGTGTGTGTGTGTGTATGCAGGAGAGCCTGTGTATGCGTCGTGGAGGGACACTGCGTTTGGAGGGATGGCCGAGTTCATAGTGATCCTTTGTGGATGGAGGTTTGGGTATGTATGTTAATAAATATGTGTGTGTGTGTGTGGGGGGGAATATAGCAGTGTCTAAGGTGAATCTGCAGCATGTGTGTAAGTGCAGTAGTGTGTGGGACGGTGTGGCCTTATGTGTTCAGGGACAGCTGCATGTATATGAAGGTGTGGCTATGTATATAGAAACAGAACTTTGTGTGTCGATTTATGGATATGTATGTGTATATGAATCAACATTTGTGAAGATGTAATAGTGTAGGAATGATTGGATGTGTGGGTTACGTCTGTTGAGGTGGACCTACGTGTGTGGAAGTGAGGTTGGGGTTACGTAGGTGGAAATAGGGCTACGTGTGAAGGTTTGGATATGTAAAGGAGTGGGTGTTTGTGTGGAGGGATAGCGTGTGTCCTTGGAGGCGAGACTGTGCAGAGATGTGGCTGTGTGCCTGGACGTGTGGTGGGATGCTGGTGTGGTTCTGTGTTAGGTTGTCTTTGTGTCTGTGTTTGTGAACGTGTGCCTGTTTGTATATATATATATAAACACACATATATATATATATATATATATATATATATATATATATATATGTGTGTGTGTGTGTGTGTGTGTGTGTGTGTGTGCAAACGTGTGTACTTGAATGATATCCACATGCATACACACAAAGGCCAGGACACACAGAGTAGTTGTTTATGTGTGTGGGTTTATGAATTGACTACACTTACACTCAGGCCAGGACAGACATAGGGTAGTGTGTGTGTGTGTGTGTGTGTGCGTGTGTGTTTGTATGTGTTAACAGAATACACATACAGAGTACCATGTGTCTGAACAGACTAAATATGCAGAGTAGCATGGAGTAAAGATATATGTATATATATATATATATATATATATATTACATTGAGACAGAGAGAGAGTATAAATTTTTCTTTACAGAACACAACTCACACACCGTAAACACACACAGAGAGACACAGACACAGGCACAGAAACAGACACAGACAGACAGACACACACACACACACACACACACAGATACACACACACATAGACAGACACACACGCACACCATCTTCTACTTATACACAGAACCGGCGAAACTTGGACTGTTACACCCGTAGACTTTTAGAGAGCATAATTTCTTATATAGCGATTTTATGGGCGACCGAAAGTTAGGTTAGGTCACTTTGGGCAGGGTTTGGTCTGATTAGATAATTTTTGGTTGGGTTGGGTTCAGATCGACTAGATATAGACGGATTAGGTTAGATTGCTTTAGAATAGCTCGGTTTTGATATATTTTGGGTTGGGTTCTATTGGGTTGGGTTAGGCTGGGTTAGGTTTCGGTTGGATTTGGTCATTTGAGGCTTAAGTGGGTTTCGTTAGGTCGGGTATGGTATGGTTAAGTGAGACTAGGTAGGATTACGCAGGGTTAGATGCGGTTAGGCTGCGTCAGAATTAGTTAGTTTAGGTATGGGGAGGTTACGTGAGATAGTGAGGTTAAATACAATTAGACTGGGTTAGGTGAGGTTAAGTTAGATTAGTTTGGGTTATTTTAGGTTGAATTAGGTCACTCGAGGTTAGGCCAGGTTCAGTTCCAGCAAATATGGATAGGTTAGGCACAACTAGCTTAAAATAAGATTCAGAAAACGTTATAAACACAACCCCCTCCTCCCATCTGATTCTGTGACCTACGTCTTGGCTTCAGTCTTTCTCTCCCTATTTCACTCTCTCGTAAAAGTCTTGGTCCCTGTCGAAACGCCTAAATTTACTGCATTGTCAAAGTGGTTTATGCATTGCGGTCTTTTGTTGGTCGGTCCTTCCAAAGCCAAGTATCGCACGAGGTGGGCGTGGTTTTGTGTGTGTGTGTGTTCGTGTGCGCTTGAAGCTGTGTGTACTTGAGTAATGCCCACATGCACACACAAAGGCCAGGACAGTAGTGTGTGTGTTTGTGTGTGTGTGTGTGTGTGTACTTGAGTAATGCCCACATGCACACACAAAGGCCAGGACAGTAGTGTGTGTGTGTGTGTGTGTGTGTGTGTGTGTGTGTGTGTGCGCGCGCGCGCAAACGTGTGTACTTGGCTGATATCCACATGCATACACACAAAGGCCAGGACACACACAGTAGTTGTTTATGTGTGTGGGTTTATCAATAGACTACACTTACATACACTCAGGCCAGGACAGACATAGGGTAGTGTGTGTGTGCGTATGTGTTTGTATGTGTTAACATAATACACATACAAAGTACCATGTGTGTGAACAGAATATGTAGAGTAGCATGTGTGTGTGTACGTGTGAATAGAATACACATGTAGACGTGTGTGCTACTCACACTGACACCCTCTAATTCTTTTAGCCAGGATTGGAGACGTAGCTTGTATATGTCAGGACTCCATATTATAATTACAAATCATAATAGATAGCATGATGGATAGATAGATAGACAGATAGATAGACAGACAAATAGAAGCAGCAAGTACGTGTGGACATTCAAGTGCATATACATACATACCAGTTCTCACAAACCACTTACTAAAGTCAGTCAATAATATCATTACAAACACTCCCGACGCAGTGCCAAACGGCATAGGTTTCATAGCATCCTTTTTTTTTTTTAAGGGATTTATGTGTATTAAACCTTAAGGATTCTTTAGTATGTTGCGTTTATTGTTTTGATATAGACACAATTTCCATCAGTAACCTTCAGAATGACACCAAGGTGTAATGTACAAAATAATTCGCTATGGAAAACGTGTTAGAAAATCTCAAGTCACATATAATATGGGCCAAAACCTTATGACATCTAACCTTCAATCCGATGACCTAACAGTAATGAGGGGGAAGTGAAGACTAAAGCTCACCCTTTCAAGTAAGAAAGTATGCTTCCTAAATGAATAAAATTGCTTGCCGGTATCCACACTATAATGAACCCCTTCAATACGATGTCTACTAGATTTAATTATTGCAACTACCACGAGATTTTATTTAACTTATGACATCTCAAAACTCTTCACCTTAAGTGGAACTGCCGAGACAGACAAAGAAAGAGACAGACGGAAGCAGAGACTAACAGAGAGACAGAGGCACAGGCAGAGGAAGATTTAGAGAGAGAGAGATTGGATCAGTTACGAGGACAGGGAAAACTGAGGAGAGGAAATCAGGTAAGGAGAAGGGTAGAAAGACCGAGAGAGAGACTGAGACAGAAAGGAGGAGGCAGAGACAGATAACATGATGCAGAGGTGAGTGCATGCAACTGAATGAGGTAAACGTGAGAGGATGCTGAGTTTGGAAGTGGAGGAAATGGAACGATTCTTTCAGTCCAAAATGGAAGAGGCTGAAAGAGTGCGCACATATTCATTCACGCAAACACTGATACAAGCACTGATCAGCGCATGCACGCACAGTAATACACGCAGGCACTGATACACGCAGGCACTAATAGGCACTGATACACTATCTATCTATCCATCTATATACCTAGGCTGCTTCCCCCAAGGTGTATGGTCTCAATTAATTATGGTTTATTAGAGCCAGGACAATAAAGTAATTAACTTAGTATTCAATATGTATTCGTATATAGTTATTCAATAAATCGCTCTTCAGCTACCCTAAGGTATTCTTCCATACAACAATATAAACAAATAATTCAATCCCTCTAATATTATGCTACATATAAAAAAATTCAGGAGAGAAAATTAATCTGCTTATGACTGTACAATGAATGTGAATATGATCATTTGTATTAAGGTATGTGTATCATCAATGCAAGTATGCATATGTGTGTGTGCATGTGTGTGCATGCATGTATTGTGAATACAGGCATGCGTGCATGCAAGTGTACGAGTGTGCATATATTGTGAATGTACAGTGAGCAACAGTAGTAGTGTTGCGGTTTTGTCCGAAGATTAAATGAAACTCGTGAAACATTATGAACCGTCTGTATGACAGACGGCCGAATGTATCAGACGCTTAGCCCGTTAGCTTATGTTTTCACCAAATTTCACGACACGATTATTTTTGCTTACTGTAGGTGTGAATGTTTGTTTTGGTGAGTGTTCTTGCCTATATACTTATTTGTGTTAGGTTTGCTTGTCTTTTTAATTTATTAAATACTTTTGAAATAGCCAAAACAGAGAGCAGCAACCCAAGAGTGTTGCAAATCAGGTGCCTTTTACGAGAGTTTTTCTCTCAAAAGGCTCAGCCAATGAAATATTCACGTTTTTTATTGTTCTTAATGTATGCATGTTTTTGGCTAAATAAAACATTTTCAGTTTCAGTGAGCAGATACAGGAAGGTGGTTCGAAACAGCTCTTAAAAACATCCACACACAGCTGGGCCAGGCTGTTTCCTGCAGTCTCATATTTATAAACTCGTTCACAGAATGCTACGCATGGTACTAATAAATGAATATTACAGATTCTGAATATTACATATGAATATAAGCACTGTGTATCGGCCACGCGTAACAAACCATATTGAAGGGGTTCACCTGAAACAGTGGCGGCAACAACACAAACAAATTAAGCTGAACGTCATCGTACCGAAAGGATTTAATGTCAGGGAAATGTAATAATGCACTTAGAATATTAGGACTACGCGTCACAATATATCCTCAATCAAGTGGATTACACATGGAATACTAACACACAGTACCGTGAAAGGCCTTAATCCCGTCACTACGATGATCTCTATTCATTTTATGCTGGCTAACTCTGGATAATTTTATTCAGAAGAGTTCTCATATTCAGGGTGTTGTATTCTACCTCAATTACCCCATTACCTACGATGGCAATATATACATCAGCCTCTAATGGAGGTGACGTCTCGTGTTTATCTTACCTACGCTACTGACTGATATTCTTCGGCTTAGGGGAGGCAAGTTCCATAACCTCTTCCCAATGATGACGTCCTTCATATTTTACTTGTTATTCACACATGATTATACTTTAGGTTTGGGGAGCTCTCACGTAGAAAAGGTGTTAAATTCGGTCTGGCTCTCTCCTGTCGACTTTATTCAGCTTGCTAAGAACTAGTTGATTCCAAAAACTTAACCGCACCCCCTGCTCCTCAAGTTCTCCTTCCCCTCCTCAGCAAACTCCTTGGCATCACTTCTTCCCTTCCCTCAGTTCACCTCCCATTCCTCCTAACTCCCCTTTCCTCTCTCCACTAGCTCTTCTTTCCTCCTTCCACTCAAACCATTTCCCTTCCTCCTCCTACCATCACCAAAGACGACTGTGAAGCCAACCAAAAGGGCCAAAGTAAGTTAATAAAGGGGAGTGAGTGTTAACTGACAGAAGTACCATCATATTAGGCTAACTCTCTTGCCCAAATACATGGGACGGGAGGGATCCAGAGACAGGAACAGGATAGTAAAAGTTAGGAAATCTATCAACAGAGTCCCTTCAAAATCTGCCTATTTTCAGGAAACATTTCGTTTGGTATTTTTCTTTCGATGGGGAGTGAAATGGATGAGGAGGAGGAGGAGGAGGAGGAGGAGGAGAAGGAGGAGGAGAAGGAGGAGGAGAAGGAGGAGGAGAAGGAGGAGAAGGAGGAGGAGAAGGAGAAGGAGGAGGAGGAGAAGGAGGAGGAGGAGAAGGAGGAGGAGGAGGAGGAGGAGGAGGAAAACAGAAACGAAAATAAAGAAGATGAAAGGAAACAAAAAAGGACAAAGAAGGAGAAGAAATTAGAACGAAGAAAGAGCAAAGGCGAAGAAAAAGAGGAAATGAGAAGTAAGGAAAACAAAGGAAAAGGAAGAAAGACGAAAAAAAAAAGAAAGAATGAAGAATATAGGAGAAAGATGAACGAAGAAATGAGAGAAGAAAGGAGAAAAGAATGAAGAATGGAGAGAAAAGAGAAGAAAGAGAAGGTAAGGAAGATGAATGAAGGAAAAGGAAGAAAGGACGACGAAAGGAGAGAAAAAAGAAGAAAGGAAGGAAGAAAGAAGAAAGGAGAGAAGGAAGACTGGAGGGAAAAAGAATGGAAAGAAGGAAAAGAAAGGAGTGAAGAAAGGGGAGGTAAGGAAGAAGAATGATGAAGCAGGAAGAAAAAGGAAAGAACATGAGAGAGAAGAAAGGAGAGAAGAAATAAATGAGAAGGAAGGAGACAACGGAAGGAAGAAGAGAAGAAAAAAATGGAGGAGAGAGACGAAAGGAGAAAGAATGGAGAAGAAAAAGGGAGCCAAAGAGAAAGAGGAAAGAAGAGAAGAAAGTAGGAGAAAATAAAAGGATATGAGATGAATGAAAAAGAAAGGAAAAAAAAAGAGAAATAAAAGACGGAAGGAGAGGAAGAGAAGGAAGGTCAGGAAGAGGAGGAAGATTAGGAAGAGGATGAGGAAGAAGAGGAGGAAGGAGAGGCAGAAGGAGGAAGAAAAGAAGGAAGAGGAGGAAGGAGAGGCAGAAGGAGGAAGAAAAGAAGGAAGAGGTGTAAGATGAGGAAGAATAGCAAGAAGACGTGGAGGAAGAGGAGGAAAAGGAACAGGATGAAGGAGAAGAAGAGGAAGAGGTAAAAGCTGAGGAGGAAGGAAAGGAAGAGGAGGAAGAGGATGACGAGAAACGAGGAGGAGGAGAAAAAAAATGGAAGAAGGGGAAGAGAAAGAGGAGGAGGAAGGACGAAATGAAGGAAGAGAAAAGGGAGAGGAAAAGGAAGAGGAAGAACAAGAGGAAGAGGAACAGGAACAGGAAGACGAACAAATGGAAAGGGAAGAGAAAGATGGGGTAGAGGAAATGAAAGAGGAAGAGGAAAGGGAAGAGGAGGAAGAGGAAGAAGAGGAAGGAGAAAGAGGAAGAAGAGGAACAGAAAGACCGAGGAAAAAAATGGAAGCAGAAGAGGATGAGACAGAGGGAGAAGGGGAAGAGGGAGAAGAAAGATGAAGAGGAGGAAGAACAGGTTGAGGAAGAGGAAAAGGATGAAGAGGAAGAAGAGGAAAAGGAAGAAGAAGAGGAAGAGGGAGAAGAGGAAGAAGAAGAGGAAGAGGAAGAAGAAGAGGAAGAGGGGGAAGAGAAAGAGGAGAAGAGGAAGAAACAGGAAGTGATGGAAGAGGAAGATGAGGAAGAGGAAGAAGACGAAGAAGAGGAAGAAAGTGAATATAAGGGAGGGGGAAGAAAATATATAAAATCCAGCTAACCATTTCTAAACTGTCATTATCACGTTTAGAAAATAACACGCACGACACAAGCCGGCAGGTAGGTAAGCGTTAACTATCGTAATTGATGATTTAACTGTACAGCAATAATAACAATAATAATACCTCCCCTATTCCATAGAACATCCAGATAATAACGACATGATGAATGCAATCAGTTTAAACCGGTAAGGAAGTTACAGTATGAGGTAATTATCAAGAAGCCTGCGCTTACAAAATGTAGGACGATCAAAATGGCTGACCTTGCCGGTGGTGTCGGGGTGGCGGCCGGGCAGTTCACCTTAGAGTCTTCGGGACCTCAGTCAGGCCCCGTCTCTTCACACCAGAGCAAGGCTATCAGGTCCACAGTCACTCTTGTTCTCGGAGATCACGACAAGACGCATATCCCACACAAATTAAAGAATAGTTTCTTCTGCGACGCCACCTGCGGGAAGAGACGGGAACTAGTGTTTTGGAGCAGGGCAGCTGGCACGTGGTGGGCAACGCAGGTGTGCCAACCGTCTCGTGTCACAAGTCAGTAACCTCACTTGCCACAATCCAACGTGCTACGTAATCCACAAGCATCAAACACAACCACACAAACTACTGACTAATCTATCTGCATTTCGGGATTAATACAAAGTGGTTCTGAGAGTTTCACAAGCCTAGACAACTAATATTAGAAAATAAAATTAAATATCACCTCTCAATCACTGAGTGCATCGGAAGCATTGGTACACTTGATGCTACAGACATGCGCGATGCACAAGCTCAACTGAAGTTGCTACCGATCAGATTTACAGCAAGACTAATAACAGTCAATAAGCCATTTTTTACGGCTCAGTTATGTATAGTTTTTAGCTATATTTAATTATAACACGATGAGTTTGTTAAGAAAAGATGATAAGAATTACTGGAATACAATATTTAATCACACTAAGCAACAGCACTTGTTCATTCCGCCTTTGAAAGAATAGACAGGAGGAGGGGCAGGGGCTGGGGGGAGGTGGGGGGGCTGTTGCAGGGGAGAGGGGTTGGGGATGTCTTCGTCTGGTTTCACTATTCATAGTACAAAAGATACACCCTTAGTTATCGGGGATGTGAATGATAGAAACAGCCTCAGGACAATATGATGGAAATGAATGACAAAGAGGAAGGCGAGCTGCAGAGGTGAACGATCAGTGTGCAGATCCGAACACTGTTTAAGATAAAGAACGTCTAATTTCTATCCCGTGTGTTATTTTCCATTACGGTTCGCACTCGGTGGAACTAGGTTTGAAAATAATGCGGTTATGGTTTACACCAATTTAACAAGACATTAATGTGTTCAAGTGATACATCGATTAATGTGTGTGTGTGTGTGTGTGTGTGTGAGGAGATGGAGGGAATATGAAGGAAGGAGGGATGACGGAGAACATAAGAACATAAGAAGAGAGGATAACTGCAGTAGGCCGGTTGGCCCATGCTAGGCAGCTCCTAGAAGAGTAACTGAACTACTAGAATGAGATAAGGATAGCAAAGAAGAAGGCTCTCCCCCGCCCTCCAAACCCTCCAGCCGAAGCCGGCAGGAAAAAGTCAGAAAGAACACCACGCCGTATAGAAAAACTGGCGTGGACATTTTACAGGAAAGTGTGAAAGGAGAATAGAGACTATCATAGTGTAACCTGAAAAGAAATTTTTTTTGAATTAGTATTGGTTATAAGATTTTCTTTATTCTATATCCACCCCTTATTTGCCATATGCTTATCTAGCCTATGCTTGAAACTCTCAATGGAAGAGGCAGCAACTACTTTACTAGGTAGCTTATTCCATTCGTCTACCACTCTATTACCAAACCAATTTCTACCGATTTCCTTACTGAAACGGAATTTTTCTAGTTTGAAACCATTATTTCTAGTTCTATCCTGTATGCTCACTTTAAGTACCTTGCTAATATCTCCCTTATTTATACCATTCATCCACTTAAACACCTCAATTAAGTCTCCCCTTACTCTACGCCTCTCTAGCGAATGCAGACTTAGTCTTTTCAGTTTGCCTTCATATGACAGGTTCCGGACGTCATGTATCATTTTAGTCATTCTTCTCTGTACATTTTCTAACGAATTAATATCCATTCTATAGTAAGGACACCAGAATTGTACTGCGTAGTCTGAATGTGGCCTTACTAATGCTAGATAAAGTTTTAGTATTACTTTAGATGATCTATTGCTCACGCTTCTCGAAATAAATCCTAGGACCCTATTTGCTTTATTTCTCGCATTAATGCACTGTTGCCTTGGTTTAAGGTCGTTATTAATCATAACTCCTAGATCTCTCTCGCATTCCGATTTGCTAATTTCTTTGTTATCTAAGCTGTATTTTGTATCTCCAATGGTCTTGCCTACGTTAAGTACTTTACAGCCCCTGGCCCCATCCCCTCCCCTTCTCCTACCAGTCCCCCTCCCCCTCAATCGTGTGCTCCGGTAATGTACAGAACATACTGACCCTCCTCCTCCTTTCCTCCCATTCCCCCTCCTTCCCTTCCCCACTTTTATTCCTCCATGTTCTACAAACTCTCCCCCCCAACCCCTTCGCCCCCTCTATGTTTCCTCTCTTTTTGCCCCCACTTTCCAGTCTACCCTTCTCCTTTCCTTCCTTCTTCTGTTCTCTTCTTCCTACCTTTCACCCCACCTTCCTTCCCCAACCCCACTCCACAAACCGTCTCCCCAACCCCAAACCTTCCCCTCTCCCCCTCTCCCCCCGCCCCGCCAGGTTCATCTACATATACGCTCGATTGTCTCTGGCTGGGGTCGGGGTGGTCGAGAGTGAGTCGGGAGTTACATGGCGAGAGAGAGAGAGAGAGAGGTACACACAAGTTATCGTACGTAGTTACACGGATACACCGAACACAGACTTTACTACCCTTTTTTTTTTTTTCCACATAACTTGGCCTTAAATGAACAACTTACTTTTCAATTTAAGCTTAAGAATGGGAGAGAAAAGCATATGAAAGGAGGAAAATGGAGCAAGGAGACGAGAAGAGAGAAGGGAAGAAGACAGGACAAAACATGAAAAGAAGAGGGAAAGACATGAAGGAAAAGAAGAGGAAGAGGGAGACAGAGGACTAAAAGAGAGACAGGAAGAGAGGACAACAGAAGAAAGGAAGATGGAATGACAAAGAGGAAAAGAAAAGGAGGGAAACAGAAGAGAAACAGAGAAATAGCAAGGAGATAGGACAAAGGAAGGAGAAGGCAGTAGAAAGAGGAAGAAGAGGGGACAAGGAGCAAGCAGGGGTGAGACAGGGAATGGCCAGTTCAAGTAGTTTATGGCGCAGTGAGGAGAGAGGAAGGACGAGGAAGTGGCGAAGAAGTGGATAAAAGGTGAAGGAAGAGAGAAAGAAAGAAGGACAAGAATTATGAAAGACGAAATAAGAGAGACAGAGAGAGAGAAGAAGATGAAAGATGAAGGAAGGGATGAGGATAAGACAGAAGAAGAGGAGGGAAAGTGAAGGAAAAGAGACACAGGGAGTGAAATGAAGAGGATGAAAGGTGAGGGAAGGGTTGATGATAAAGGAGAGTAAGAGGACGGACGATGAAGGAAGATATGAGGATAAAGGAGAAGAGGGGAGGATAATGGGCGATACACTGGCTTGCATATCCAGCTCGAAATTACAAGAATCTCTCTCTCTCTCTCTCTCTCTCTCTCTCACACACACACACACATACAATTTATATACTATTCTCGGCATAAAAGTTGCATATATCCTTCAGTATTTAATCAGTCAGCATTTCACAACACACATAACTTGGTGAATCAGGTATATAATGTCTGAGATGCACTTTTCCCAACCCTGTCCATTGCCAACACAATTAACATTATTAGGTGTCAGAGCTGCACATGTAATTGCACATTTTACACAGGTCGCATTACACCAACAACCATGCCCTTGAAAAACTTGTGATATTTGGGGGATCACACACACACACACACACACACACACACACACACACACACAGAATACTACTGCTTTAATGTATATCTTCAGTATTTCCTTTTCCCTCATCCTTCCACCCTTTGTGCATTTATTCCAACCACTTTACCACTATTTTCTCCTTCATTCTTGTTGCCTACGGACGATTTTATTTATCTTCCATGACTCTTTTCTGTCTGGCTGGGTTTGATACAGCCTTCATTAACCCCTTCACTACCAAAGGCCTCTCATGTACTGAATATAATCGTGTGAAGGCAGCGAGAATACACCCAAACAACACGGCATTGTAGTGAATGGGTTGGGTGTATTCATTATCTGTACTACTTTATTTAACCTTTCATTCTTCCCTACACTTTGTCGTTCTTTTATTCTTCCCTGCATTTTGTCCTTCTTCCATTCTTCCCTTCACTTTGACGTTCTTTCATCCTTCCCTTCACTTTCATTTTTTCATTCTTCCCTACAGTCTGTCCCTTTATTTTTCCATTCATTTTGTCATTACATTCTCCCCTTCATTCATTTTCCCCTTTATCCTTTCACTCTTCCTTCAGTACATGTCAGGGTCTCTCCCAGTAACATTCTAAGGGTTCTAACACTCACTCTTACTGAATAAAATCCCGTGAAGTCAGCTGGGGTGAAACACCGGAAATGCCCCACGTTGTTATGTTTACATCATCTCATTTCTTAACACATACTAAATTCCTTAAATTCTACCAGATTATATTCCACCATATAAGTTCAGCAGTAAAAATATTAATACATGTTGATCAAGGGTCCAGAGGGATAACAATGATTAGTATTCATTTTCTGCTAAAAAATATGGTTAAGAAATTCTTTCGGCAGAGGTCGATTCCTTTACACCATAATACAAGCTTTGATAATCTGGTTCACTGGGAGGGAATATCTGATGTCGTTATTTATCACAACACTTTTAAAAATATCTTGAAACAGAAATGTGGTGTAATGTGTGAAAATTCACTTGATCTAATGGAAAAAATATATATAAACATCAACACAAGGAGGCCATCCGAACACTGTCCATAAATCACAGAGTTGTTCGTCGGGAAGAATGTGTTTATGTGCCCTCTGAAAATTACCACAAAAACCTCTAGGAATAAGCTATTTTCACCATTAAAAGTGTACGCTATAACGAAACATTAGTCTCTAGAGTACCCGAACGAAGACTGATAAGGAAATAAGTGTATAAACACTGATTTAGAAGTTTGTTTACGTTCTCATTTGTCAACCTTCTCCTTTAAATGCCTCATCATAACATGTGAGTAAAGGACTGCAGCTGCTAGTGACTTAACTCTGGCCGTGTCCACCTCTTCACCAAGTTATCTACCATCCATGACTGAACTGCTACACATTCTTGTGGCTGGGACTCTCGGCAGTACACATTAACATGCCACAGTGGAATCAAGGTTGGTACTGCTGTTTTTTTTTTTTTTTTAGTACACATTAAACTTAAGCCATAGTGGAATCAGGGTTGGTATTGCTGTGGTTTTTCATTAATTCATTACCAAACACGCGCGGCCTTTTCATATTTTCCATCGAAATGAGTCTTTCACAGGTTATTTGTTATTTTTCCTGGAGTACCGTGCCGTAGCTACTGGGCATTTTTATAAAGACAATGAACGCTGAGGATTTAGAATGAATAATTATTCCACTGACGTCTACCAGTAGCTGGCCATATCTTGCGTCCCCAACACTTGCTTTTAAAATTGAGAGATTGCTGTCATAGGTTGGATTAGGTTTGGTGGTAGGTGGTGGCGACCGTCATTCGCTCACTTGATCTTTCCTCTCACTTTTCATTACCGGTACTCATTCCATTTTAGGCGACTTTACATTGAGTGTCAGCCTAATGGTTTCCTGTAAGCCAGGAAACCATTTACAGCGCTGGGTGGTAACCATATAACCAGCCTTTACGTGTTCCCTTTGTGTTAACAGGTGGGTTGGCGTAGGATTAGTGTTCCTCCTCGTAAAACCGCTTACTCAGAGACAAACGGCTACCCTGTACGGAATTATGGCGTCTGGCTATAGATAAACAGATTAACTCTGCTAATATCAATCAGTATTTAAATATGCACTAATACGTATTAATTCTGCCCTCACTGTATCATGTCACGCCTTTATTTACCCAATTTAGTGCAATTATGTTGTATGGATATATAAAGCAGTGAATTGGTGACGATTACCGTAGATTTAAAAAATCTCTCTCTCTCTCTCTCTCTCTCTCTCTCTCTCTCTCTCTCATCGGTAATTCCTTGTAATCTTGTGAATCCATCTAAATTCTTTCTTCCCTCCTTCCTCCTCTGTTCCTCCTCATCTTCCTCATTCCCTTGTCTGCAGTGTCCCTTCCCTTCCCTGTATCTTTCACTTTCGTCCTGATTTCATTCTCTCTCTCTCTCTCTCTCTCTCTCTCTCTCTCTCTCTCTCTCTCTCTCTCTCTCTCTCTCTCTCTCTCTCTCTCTCTTCCACTTAACTTGTCTTGATAGGGAAGATAGGCTTTGATCTCTTCTTCAGATGAGATCCAGAATATTGATAATGGAAGAGGATAAGGGTGAACTGTCCCCCCCATCTCTCTCTCTCTCTCTCTCTCTCTCTCTCTTATCCCAAGCTCATTAAAACGCCCAGAGAATTCATAAAGGCCTAAGAGTACAAGAGAATGAGAAGGTACTCGTGCGTAGGTGGGAGGCGTAGAAGGGTACCTGGCGTATGACACTGTAGAGGAGGAGGAGGAGGAGGAGGAAGAGAAGTAGAAGAAGAAGGAGAAGGAGGAGGAGGAGGAGGGGATGAAGAAGGAGGAAGAGGAGGGAATTAGTTAGCTAATGATGAAAGGAAATGATGATGATGATGATAATGATGATAATTATGATGATGATGGGAGGGGGAGAAAATCCAAAAGAGGTTCAGGAAGAGGAGGTGGGAGGAAATACTGAAGAGTGGAAAGGTATGAGTGGGAGGAGGAGGAGCGGGGGAAAATAAGTAAGTAAGAGCAGAGAAGGGTGGAATAAGTACGTACGAGGAGGAAAGGTATAAAAGTACTCATGATACGTAGATCACCTGAGCGTAAATGAGAAGCGTAGGAGAAAGACGAAGAGGAGGATGCCTAAAGGGTGAAAATGAATGAGGCACTGCTTGAGATGGAGAGACGGCAACTTTACGCCTAGCTGAAGTGAACAGGGTGTTGTGTTGGTTAAGGGTAAAGACAGGGATGATATCAGGTAACCGGTATTGTGTAAAGTGTAGGGAAGTGTAGTGTGGTGTTGTGAGGCGGACAGGGAGACGCATACATCCACTTGAGGCTCCTATGACTCACTATCATCTCCATATTATCGTCTGACATTACACGTAGCTAGAATGTAATGCCAGAGGAGACGCGGCCATGTGAGGGTCTGAGGTAGAATATCAGGCAACTGGTGTGGTGTAAAGTGTAGTGTGGTGGTGTGAGGCGGGCAGGGAGACGCATGTTGTGGTGTAAAGTGTAGTGTGGTGGTGTGATGCGGGCAGGGAGACGCATGGTGTGGTGTAAAGTGTAGTGTGGTGGTGTGAGGCGGGCAGGGAGACGCATACGTCAACCTCAGGACGCACGCTAAGACGCACACCATAAATCCTCGTACAGTCATGGACAGAGAAACCTGGACAGGTGAGGCGAGGTAAATGTCATATTTTCTCTATTCCCCCCGGCTTGTCCGTCACTCTTCGTTCACGACTCCTTTCCCCCATCCCCCCCACCCCCCATCCCGTTTACCCTCTCTTCATAGCACCTTCCAGGCTACACTCCCCATACCCCTTTCCCTGCCCCCATACACACCAGTTCGCTAATCCGCCGACCTTGAACCGTGTGTGTGTGTGTGTGTGTGTGTGTGTGTGTGTGTGTGTGTGTGTGTGTGTGTGTGTGTGTGTGTGTGTGTGCATCCTTGACACAAGCAACTCCCTACATTTTTTTATCACAACCCATCCCTCCCTCTTCCCTACGGCTACTCTGCTATCACACACACACACACACACACACACACGAGAAGCTCGTCTTCATTCTTCGTATACGCAGCTGCTCTCTCTCTCTCTCTCTCTCTCTCTCTCTCTCTCTCTCTCTCTCTCTCTTTCTGTTTTTCAAGATTCTTTAGGAGTGAATAGTAATGTCAGTGCAAAGTATGCCTTTATTATTGTGATATAAGTATTGCAAAATAAAACTTAGGAATATATTTAAAGAAAACAACTGCAGTAGGCTGGTTGGCCCATGAGAGGCATCTCCTCCTGATTTTTGATCTGCATACGAGAGAGAGAGAGAGAGAGAGATGTGAGGAGTGACCACTTGTCCCCCTCTCTCTCTCTCTCTCTCAATAATCTGTAGCAGTGAATAATAATGTCAGTGCAAAGCATGCCTTTACCGTGATATAAGCAATACAAATTAAAACACTGGAACATATTTAGTGGAAACAACTGCAGGAGATCCTCTCGAGACGTCAGCATATGGAACTGTCATTATTTCCCTGCGGGCCAATTAACGTCCACCTTTATACTTGCCTACTCCCTTCTGCCACCATTTTCGCCAATTCTCCTCATCTTTACTTTCCAATTCAGATCATGCCATTTGTTATGATAATAATTGCACACACACACACACACACACACATATATATATATATATATATATATATATAAGACAGACAGAGACAGAGATGGTAGATGGGGGGGGAAGGAGGGGGAGAAGAAAGGATGGAAGCAAGTGTTTAGTTTGAGAGAGAGAGAGAGAGAGAGAGAGAGAGAACATAAGAACATAAGAAGAGAGGATAACTGCAGTACGCCGGTTAGCCCATGCTATATAGGCAGCTCCTAGAAGAGAGAGAGATGCCGCCATTTTCGCCAAAGACTCCACTATATTTCTCCTCATCTTTACTTTCCGATTCAGATCATGCCAATAGTCATGAAAGTCATGATAATAATTGCACACACACACACACAGATATATATATATATATATATATATATATATATATATATATATATAGCAGGGGTTGAGAGAGAGAGAGAGAGAGAGAGAGAGAGAGAGAGAGAGGTGAGAAGTGTCCACGTCTCCCCTGGGAATGGCCAGCCTTCCCGGGTCATATGGGTAGGACTGAGAGGAGGTGAGGGAAGGAAGGGGATGGGGGGGTACGGTTCATATGGACGAAGATTTAGTGGAAAAATCGAAAAGGAAAAAGAAAGTATCAGCTCAGCCCCTGAGTGTCCAGGTTTCTCTGTCCATGACTGTACCAGGTGAAGAGCAGGGAAGGGGGGTGGGGGAAGGGGAGAGGAAGACAAAGGGATAGGAAGCTGAGGAAGATTGAGAGAGAGAGAGAGAGAGAGAGAGAGAGAGAGAGAGAAGGGGGAGTAGTGTTGGAGGGCGAAAAAGTGTGAAATTATACAGTACAAACAAGAAGAGAGGCAGACCTATAACAAGGTGGGGAGATAAGGTGCCAGAATGTGTACGAGTAAGGCGGGGTGGTAGTGCGTTGTGAGAAGAGTCGTTACTGAGTAGGGACACAAACGCCAGGGCAACTATTTATATAGGATTATGGGCAGGTTTCTCCATAACCAAAGTATATTACAGTTCACTTTTGTCTGATTTAACATTTTTCATATTTTCCACTTAAATATTCAGCCAGTTTTGGTTGCTGTTTGGTAGATGGAAGGCGGATGATGCAACTAAACAAGCAGTCTTATGCATTACTTCTCTATCTATCTATTGCCAGACGCCTCAATCCCGTTTGGGGTGGCCACAAACAAATCGCCTCCAAGTCGCCCTGTCCCCCGCCATTTCACTGCCCTGCTCCCAACTCACACCCCCCTCTCTCATATACCTCTCCACCCCATCCCTCCATCTCATCCTTGGCCTCCCCCTCCCTCTTCCCCCCTCCACCTCACTCAGGAGGGGAAGGAGGGAAGAGGGGGAGGGAGGGAGAGTTACAGCAGTTGCAAGTCTCCACAAAGATGAATCAGATCGCCTGGTGGTAGAAAGAATAAAAGAAGCAAGCCAGCACTAACATGCCAACACCATCATGCTGAAGCGATTAATTCAGATGTGAGGGACGAATCTTACACGTTACTCTTGGTATTTGCAGACGATTTTTACTCAGCCGTGGCAGTAAAGGAACGAGGTAAAGAATGACCCCTGAACGTGAGATAAATTAATTCAGATGTGAGGGACGAATCTTACACGTTATTCATGGTATTTGCAGACGATTTTTACTCAGCCGTGGCAGGAAAACGACAAAGTAAAGAATGACCCCTGAACATGAGATAAATTAATTCGGGGACGGGAATGGATTTCTTCTCGAGGTTATCCATGTTAACTACAAACGGTCTTATTCAGCTTAGGAAGGACTGCTGGTACTGACAGGATCGAACACTGTTTATTGCATTACGGTAGTCTCTTATTATACCTGTATATTATAGGATCGAACACTGTTTATTGCATTACGGTAGTCTCTTATTATACCTGTATATTATAGGATCGAACACTGTTTATCCCATTACTGTAGTCTTATTTTACCTGTATATTATAGGATCGAACACTGTTTATTGCATTACGGTAGTCTCTTATTTTACCTGTATATTATAGGATCGAACACTGTTTATCCCATTACTGTAGTCTCTTGTTTTACCTGTTTATTATTCTGGCTACCTGCAGACGGTTTTATTCTGCTATAGAAGGAGTTGACGTAAACACCTCAGCTTACTCCAGTACTCTTGCATGTACTTCGTATTATTCTTATTATCTACAGAAAGATTTACTCAACTCGCCAACAAAAGAACCGGGAGGGTAAAGAATGATCCCCGAACGTGAGATAAATTAATTCAGGTACGGGGCCGGGTTTTGTGGACGCAGCAGCAGCCGCCAAGAGAGGCCAAGACAGCCACACGGAAAAAGGCCCCTCGCCCTGCCCAGGAAATGTGCGGGTAAAGGACATCCTGAATTCTGGACGGGTGGCCGCGAATTTGGCGATAAGGAGTTTGCGAAAAGAAATCAAGGGGCTGAGATAGAGGTTAAGAGGTTGAGACAGGAGTTGTTAGGGGTTGAGAGAGGGGTTACTGGGAGTTGAAGGGTTGTGAGAGCGGGGTTGTTGGCGGAAAAGTAGGTGGAGCAACGGGCAGGGGATTTGTGTGTTAATGGTGAGAAAAATGTGTTGAGAGAGAAAACGAATGAGAATAAGGCTGGGACTGGGAGAGTAGTTATGGGGGTTAGAGAGCGTTATTAGGGGATGGAGTGAAGGGTTATTAAAAAAAAATGAAAAAGAGGTTACAAGATTAAGGAGGTTGAAAGAGGGGCTGAGGAGGAGAGAAAGAGACTGAGAGATAAAGGAAGTGCTGAAATCTGGACGGGTGAGTTGAAATTTGGCCGAAAGGAGATTGAGAGATTGGTCATTAGGGGATTGAGAGAGGAGTTATTTTGGGGATTTTAGAGAGGGGGGGGGTATACGTCTTGATGGTGAGTGTGTATCAAGTAAGCAGATTGCATACCGTGGGAGTGGCATCCTTCCTGAAATGTATGGCACCACCAACACAAAAATGCCGACCAGATTTCAATAACCTAAGTGCTCGGGCTGGGGGGAGAGGGGGGGAGGATATAATAGGGAGAGGGAGAGAGAACGGAGTGTGGGGAGGGGAGAGGGGTGTGGGAGGTTGTGATGGTGATGCGAGGGGGTGTAAGGGTAGGGGAGAGGATAGGGCAAGGAGACGAGGAAGACTGAGGGATTAAAAAGAATGTGAGGTGGGGGAATGACGAGGAAGGAAGGAGAAACAGGATGAGGATGAGAGAGGAAAGAGAGAGGGGAGGCTGTGGGGGAGCAAAAAAGGGAAAGGGATGTGGGGGAAGGGGTCGAGATGGGAAAGGGAGGAGGAAGCTGAGGGAGCGATAGGAGGGAGAGAAGGAATAGGGAAGAGAAGGGAGTGGGGAAGTTAGAAAAGTTGAGAGAGGATGAAGAAGGAAGAGGGAGGAGAGGTGGAGATAGGGAGATGAGTATAGGGGAAGGGAGAGGGGGAGAGGAGGGGGACAAAGACAGGTGATACAGAGATAGAGGAAATTAGTTGACATGGCAAAATAAAAACAGGGGTGAGAAAATAAAAATATGCAGATGAGATGGATTGTCATTACGTGGAGTGACTACTGGTGGAGAGAGAGGCGAAGTACAAGAGGAGGGATGGAAGGCAGGAAGGAAAGGAGGAGAGGAAAAGTGCAGGAGGAAGAAAGAAGGGTGGGAGTCTTTACGTGGGAATTTTGTAAGAAGGTAGGCAGGGGAAAATACTGCTGGTTGATGGGCCTGTGAAAAGTAGGTAGTTAGGTTGGCCAGTAGGTAAGTAGGCTGGTAGGTAAAGAATCACTATGTATATGCATGAAGGAAGGTAGGTAAGTAGTAGACAGAAAGGCAAGTAATCTAGTAGACAGGTAGATGGTTAAATCGATATAAACAAAAGTGTGAGAGACAAAGGGAGACGTGGGAGGTCAAGGCCTTCTAAAATTAGAAGGCCTCTCCAATCCTCTTGTGACGTCAGCCGCGTGGGTCAGGGGCAAGGTGCGTGGTCAGGTAGCGGTCTCTTTGTGTGTGTGTGTGTGTGTGTGTGTGTGTGTGTGTGTGTGTGTGTGTGTGTGTGTGTGTGTGTGTGTGTGTGTGTGTGTGTGTGTTGTTTAAATGATATTATATATTAATAGACTTATTGGTACTCAATAATTTTATTCACGTGAAAAATTTACAATGGTAAAAGAAGAGTTACTACAAAAGAAACGTATGTAGTGACATCTGAAATCTGCCATAATTTATTTTATATATATATATATATATATATATATATATATATATATATATATATATATATATATATATATATCATATACGTATTGGGGCTGTTATATTGGAGGTATATTGGGGTTGTTATATTGGTGGTATATTGGGGCTATTATATTGGTGGTATATTGGGGCTGTTATACTGGTGGTATATTGGGGCTGTTATATTGGTGGTATATTGCGATGTTATATTGGTGGTATATTGGGGCTGTTATATTGGTGGTATATTGCGATGTTATATTGGTGGTATATGGGGGCTGTTATATTGGTGGTATATTGCGATGTTATATTGGTGGTATATTGGGGCTGTTATATTGGTGGTATATTGCGATGTTATATTGGTGGTATATTGGGGCTGTTATACTGGTGGTATATTGGGGCTGTTTTATTGGTGGTATATTGTAATATTATATTGGTGGTATATTGTAATGTTATATTGGTGGTATATTGTAATGTTATATTGGTGGTATATTGTAATGTTATATTGGTGGTATATTGCGATGTTATATTGGTGGTATATTAGGGCTGTTATATTGGTGGTATATTGGGGCTGTTATACTGGTGGTTTATTGGGGCTGTTTTATTGGTGGTATATTGTAATGTTATATTGGTGGTATATTGTAATGTTATATTGGTGGTATACTGCGATATTATATTGGTGGTATATTGGGGATGTTATATTGCTGGTATTACATTGGGATGTTATATTGCTGGTATTACATTGGGGTGTTATATTGGTGGTATATTGGGGTGTTACATTGGTGGAATATTGGGGCTGTAATATTGTTAGTATATTGGGGTGTTATACTTAGAATCTTACTGTGTATTGGGGTGTTATATTGGTGGTATATTGGGGTGTTACATTGGTGGTATATTGGGGCTGTAATATTGGTAGTATATTGGGGTGTTATACTTAGAATCTTACTCTGTATTGGGGTGTTATATTGATGGTATACTGGAGGTATTATATTGGGCCTCTTATATACGGGGTGAACAAGGTAATGCAGATTTCGTTTGAATTCGATTCAGTTTCTTTATAGAGGAAAGCTGTGGAGATATGTAGGAAAAATGAAGGGTTATATATTCCTCTCTTATCCAGCTCCAGCCACGTCTGTGTAATGGCTTTGGTCCTACATCCTAGCATGGCTAAGGCCTCATTTTTCTTATATTCAGTACAATTACGATGACTTAAAGCTTCTCACTGTACTCTCTACACTTTTCTGATAATAATGAACAGAAAATAATGTTGTACTTACCCTGCTGTTCCGATTTGGAGTGAACTGGTCGCGCTTAATGGCACGTAGCCACGTGGAGGCAAGTTCTTTATCTTGCGGAAAGGAATATACACTTACTTTTGTTCCATTTTTATAATTTCCCTTACATCTGGGAACACAACACATGTAAGGCATTATTACCTTAATAAAACATACAAATAATGTAAATATCAATATATAATACAATGTTTTTCCGTCCTTATTGTTATTGAACACACAGCGTGACCTCTCCCGACCATAGCTGACCCAACACTACCTGGACCTACCTAAGTAGTACCTATAAGTACGTCACGGCTTACCGTCCCCCCCACCACGAGGCCTTCTAATTTTAGAAGGCCTTGGTCCGACTCTCCTCTCCACACCGCGCTCTCAGCCCGCTGAACCTTTACTTGTATCGTCTATGTACTTCCTAAAAGTATTTGCTCGCCACATACAACTTGTGTAGACATTTGGCTATGAATTTAAACTAGACATACATCATTAAATAAAATCTCTTGCTTAAGTAGGAATATCATAATTCAGCAGTTAAATGAGTCCTTTATTTACACATATCATCACCATCAACAATTGGTTTACATGTATTATTAAACTGCCCACTTCACTTCTCACAGAAACAAAACCATTACATGTTACCATTCACATTACTATCAACCGCATCACTCCACCGACGTCCACTTTCTCATTATATTGCACTTAAAACATTACACTCACACTCTCTTCCATCACCACACTACAGTGCTGCCCCAGGCGATAAAATGCAGTACATCATTGTTTATGAGCAATGATGAAATTCTGACTATAAGTTAACAGGAGTATGATGGTAATTGAGCCACCTGGGATAATATTTACAGGCTGTCTGGTTTTTGTTACCTACCCTAACCTAACTTTACCTTACGTCAGTGTCTGTAGCTTCCATTTTCTCCCTGTCTTTTTATTTTGATTTATGAGATCATTTAATTTTGCACAGAAATTATTTAGCAACGCATTTGTGGAAGCCCACAGTAGCATTCTTTGAATTTGTTCTATGTTATGACCTTCATTACAGTTGTTCATAGGAAGGAAGGCATCTTCATCCATCAATACATTAAGTGTTATCTCTGTGCCCATATTTCTTTGATTTACGGATTTTGCACCTTCTTCCTTTCTGCATCTCCTTGTATCTGGAGATTCTCTCAAGGAAGTAGTTGTTGAAAGATAGGAGGGACAGTTAGGCAACTTTGAAGGAACTGCCCCCTTCCTAAGTCTTGGCCTGCCTAATTTTGCTGTAAGTCTCCTCCCTGTTTTCTCATCAAAGTATGATGTTTCCCTCTATCTCCTCTGGCCGAAAGTGTAGTTCACACACCTGTACAAAGGTGGCTGCTGTAATTTATATGTTTATTTTTTCATGCGTGTATACGTTTGAGTAAAAAATAATAATGAGTGTAATTATATAACATCCCCAACATTAGGGAATATTGAACAATTTATAGTTCTAAAAAATTCTGTTGCTAACTTTAATAACATAAGAACATAAGAAGAGAGGATAACTGCAGTAGGCCGGTTGGCCCATGCTAGGCATCAGTCTGGTCATATGACTATTATAGGTATGCAATAACAAGAAACATCTGACACGTTCATCAAATAAAAAATATATATATATCGTTTTTAGGAGAACGCGCATTAGAGAAAATGGGAAATTAAAATGGGGGAACTATCGTTTTTTTTTAGTTGACATAATTACTGTGGCTAACGTTGGTTATAATGCATTATGCTGGTATTACAAATAGCAGAGGCAACATCCTGCATGCTATAACAAATACTACATTACTCAGATAAATAAATGAAAAATGAAGCTTTGTATCAAACGGAGAGTGCACTTTACAGAAAATGGAAAATTAGGCTATTTTAGTTCCTTGTTTACTAATGCAGTAAACTGATAATAATACGATTGTGATATGTATCAATGTCCATGTTATAACAAAGAACACCTGGAACATTCCCTCAACTACTTGTATATCGGTGCATATATTATCTAATTTCTTTGAGTCGTCTAAAATGCGCTATAGGCTACTGTGACCCCGCGACCTCCGCCATTAAGGCTACCAAGGTCACCTCACTAACCCACCGCATGTTCACTTCGGGTCACCAAGTTTTTAACCCTTTCGTCAATATCTGGCAATCAACATATTATCTAAAGGTTAATAATCTTAGAATGTAATCATGGGACTATAAAAATAATACATTTACTTACCCTGCTGTACTGATTAGGTGACAAATTATCCCGTTTTATTGCCCTTGTCCACTCGTCCATAAGTTCCTTGTCTTTAGGAAACGAGAAAATACACACCGAGGGGCCATTTTCATAGTTTCCTTTGCAGAATGGCACACAACACTTGCTTGGCATTATTGCAGATAGCAGTTAACAAGCCTGGGAGTCAAAGAAACCATGAATAATTCTAATGAATAAAGATACACAGGTGTGGTGTGCTACCGTCACGCTCCAATAAATCACACTGACAAGTTGCCAATTAGACTCGTGGTCGAGTTGCCAATACGGCATTGGAACTTGGAAGGACCTAAGGTCGTGACGTAGTGCTGACGTAGCAGAACATCTATCAGGCCTTCTCTCTCGGTGGCCTTGCTCAATCCCGCAAAGGGTGGCCGCAGACAAAACGCCTCCTAGTCGCTCTGTCACCCACCATTTGACTACCCACCCCCCAACTCACCCCCCCTCCCTCATATACCTCTCAACTCCATAAATTAATCAATGTACAACATTTTAAACTAATATGTACAGTATGCTATACACCAAGGGCACAGCGTGGGAGCGGTGTGGTGGCGGTTGGTGGTTGGGGACCCAGGGGAGGGGGTAAGGTTTGGCGGTGACCTGCTAATCCCAACCCTTCCCCCATAATCTGGGGACTCCGGTCGCCGCAGCCTCCCTCTCCCGCACCCACACTCTGTAGCCTCACACTTGTATTTACCATGCGTTTTTCCTGGATGTATATGTAGATCGCTATGTATAAGTTTTATGTGTGTACAAATGTATTACTGTTTGTGACCTCTGTTTCCTATTCCATTCACCGATCTTGTGTACGTGAATATGTATATACATATGGTATATATCAGTATGCTCAAACAAATTCCATGTAACTACACACAACAGCACTCTTTATACTCACTGTACAGTTTAATACATGTATTACTGTATATAAGATTACTAATTAGTCCACTTTAAAATTATTGACCAATCACACGTACAGTATATTGTAATCTAATATAATACATTAATAGGCTCGGGAAGATGACTACCTAAGTATCATCTTCCTTTTGAGATATTGTACAACTACTATTTTTATATGTACAGTATTGTGTATCTCAATAAATGTATCAAATTCAAATTCAAATTCTCCATTTAACTCCCACCGGTCTGTCCCCCATCTCTGTCCTCTCCTCGTTCACCTCATGCCCCACACCCGTCTCTTCCCTGTCTCTACCCCCCCAGGTACCCTCTTCTTTCCCCTGAACACCCACTTCTCTCTCTCTCTCTCTCTCTCTCTCTCTCTCTCTCTCTCTCTCTCTCTCTCTCTCTTCTTCCTTACCCCCAAAGCCTCCCTCTCTCTCCCATTAACCCCCACCCCTCTTCCTCTCACCCCTTAACCACTGCCTTCCTACTTTTCTATCCTTGTCTTTAACTTATAGAATAGTTTTTTGTTAATAACCTTCCCTATACCAAACAGCCACAAAAGGGCCGACAGGTCTACTGCGTTTGCTTTCCTTAGTACTCCTTTGTACCTGTATCCCCTACCCCAACTCTTTCTCTCTATCCGAGTCCTTTCTTCCCTATCCCCAACCCTCCACCCCTCTCCTCATTACCCTTACCCTCGTTGCCCTTAACTCCCCCTTCTTCAACTCATTTAACACCCCTCTCTCCCCTTCTCTCCTTTCACTCCCCTCTCACTCTCCTTACTCTTTCTTTCCCCTCTCACTCCCCCTCTCACACTCCTTCCCCGCCCCCTCCGGCTCACCGCTGAAGCATGTAGTGTAATTAATCCATCATAACCTCGCCCCCACTCTGCAGGAAAGAAGGCGGGGATTAACGAATATATACGATACCTCAACACGCGACGTCAACTTGGTGCTTGGTTATACGTTGATGTGTCTTAATACAGGTGGTAATTACAAGGCAGGGGTGGCTAAGGGGGCATGGCAGGAAGTAGGTGAGGGTGTTTGTGGCGTTGGGGGTGTGTGGATGGTTGAGGAAGGAAGGAAAGATGAAAGGAAGAAGAGGAAGGAAGGAAAGAAGGGTGGGTAAGACTCTCTCTCTCTCTCTCTCTCTCTCTCTCTCTCTTATCCAAGAATGATTAAACAAAAATGAGATACACGTAAACAAAAGAACCACAACGTAACTTGAGATTGTGCATAAATGTCACTTGGTCCCGGTCGTAAAATTGTATTGGACGTGAAGTGGGGGTGAGGGATGGGGAGAGCGGGGGTAAAGGAAGAGAGGGAGAAAGAGGGAAAGTAACGTCTGGAAACAGCAAGAAACAGAAAGAAAGAAAAAAGAAAAAGACGTCATTGGATGCAAGGAGTTGTCTTGTGGAGAGAAAAGAGAGAGAGATGCTACACACCTCTCAGTTACTTTTTCACAGTTTCACTTTGCACAGTATGCCAGATGACCTGTAACATATTTGTCTTTGTAATGGTGGTTGATATTTAATTACATATCTCTTTCTTTCCCCATCTTTTATACTTTATTTTCTGTTTCCTCTTCCCTATTCCTCTAGTCTGGATCCGCTTCTCTCTCTCTCTCTCTCTTCCCCTTCCTTCTCTGTGTCCTTCCTTCCTCCTCTCCTTCTTTAACGTCTTCATCGCTTTCCCCTCTCCTCTCCTTCACTTCCCAGCATCTCCCCTCCCCTTTCCCCCTCCTTTAGTATCCGATCCTATTTTCCTCTATTGTCTTTTTCCCTTTCCCTCATAATCTCCCGCTCTTCCCCTCCCCCTTCCCCTTTCCCTTTTCCTCTCTTCCCTCTATTCTCGTATAACTTTATTCTTTCTCTTCCCTCTCCTCCTCCTCATACCCGTTCCTCATCCCTCTTCCTCTGCCTTCCTCTCCCCATTCCATTCCTCTTTCGCATCTCTTTCTTCCCTCGTCCTTTCTCTCCCGTCAACTTCCTCTTTCCCTTTCTTGCATCCCTTCACCTCTTTCTTCCTCCATCTCTTCCCCTTGCCTCCCTCCCATTATCTTTGTTCCATCCCTCTCCCATCACCATCGCCCCCTCCTTTCCTTTGTGTCATTTCCTCCCCCTTACCCTCCATTCCCTCCTCCCCCACCCCACCAAGGCCTTCTAAAATTAGAAGGCCTCTCCAATCTTCTTGTGACGTCAGCCGCGTGGGTCAGGGGCAAGGTGCGTGGTAAGGACGCGGTCAAGGTTCTCCCTCACTAACTCTTTGTTGTGTGTGTGTGTGTGTGTGTGTGTGTGTGTGTGTGTGTGTGTGTGTGTTGTATAAATGATATTATATATTAATAGACTTATTGGTACAGTCATGGACAAAGAAACTAGACACTCAGGGGCTGAGCTGATAGTTTCTTTTTCCTTTTCGATTTTTCCACTAAATCTTCGTCCATAATGAACCGTACCCCCCCATCCCCTTCCTTCCCTCACCTCCTCTCCGTCCTACCCATATGACCCGGGAAGGCTGGCCATTCCCAGGGGACAAGTAGACACTTCTCACCTCTCTCTCTCTCTCTCTCTCTCTCTCTCTCTCAACCCTGCTATATATATATATATATATATATATATATATATATATATATATATATATATATATATCTGTGTGTGTGTGTGTGCAATTATTATCATGACTTTCATGACTATTGGCATGATCTGAATCGGAAAGTAAAGATGAGGAGAAATATAGTGGAGTCTTTTGCGAAAATGGTGGCATCTCTCTCTCTTCTAGGAGCTGCCTAGCATGGACTAACCGGCCTACTGCAGTTATCCTCTCTTCTTATGTTCTTATGTTCTCTCTCTCTCTCTCTCTCTCTCTCTCTCTCTCTCAAACTAAACACTTGCTTCCATCCTTTCTTCTCCCCCTCCTTCCTCCCCCATCTACCATCTCTCTGTCTCTGTCTATTTTATATATATATATATATATATATATATATATATATATATATGTATGTATGTGTGTGTGTGTGTGTGTGTGAGTGTTTGTGCAATTATCATCATAACAAATGACATGCTCTGAATTGGAAAGTAAAGATGAGGAGAATTGGCGAAAATGGTGGCAGAAGGGAGTAGGCAAGTATGAATGTGAACGTTAATTGGCCCGCAGGAAAATAATGACAGTTCCACATGCTGACGTCTCGAGAGGATTTCCTGCAGTTGTTCCCTCTAAATATGTTCCAGTGTTTTAATTTGTAATGCTTATATCACAGTAAAGGCATACTTTGCACTGACATTATTATTCACTCCTACAGATTATCGAGAGAGAGAGAGAGAGGGACAAGTGGTCACTCCTTACTTCTCTCTCTCTCTCTCTCTCTCTCTCTCTCTCTCTCTCTCTCTCTCCCTCTCTCTCTCTCTCTCGTATGCAGATCCAAAATCAGGAGTCGCCTCTCATGGGCCAACCAGCCTACTGCAGTTGTTTTCTTTAAATATATTCCTAAGTTTTATTTTATAATACTTATATCACAATAATAAAGGCATACTTTTTTACTGACATTACTATTCACTCCTAAAGAATCTTGAAAAACAGAAAGAGAGAGAGAGCAGCTGCGTATACGAAGAATGAAGACGAGCTTCTCATGTATGTGTGTGTGTGTGTGTGTGTGTGTGTGTGTGTGTGTGTGTGTGATAGCAGAGTAGCCGTAGGGAAGAGGGAGGGATGGGTTGTGATAAAAAAATGTAGGGAGTTGCTTGTGTCAAGGATGCACACACACACACACACACACACACACACACACACACACACACACACACACACACACACACACACACACACACACGGTTCAAGGTCGGCGGATTAGCGAACTGGTGTGTATGGGGGCAGGGAAGGGGGGAGGGGGAGTGTAGCCTGGAAGGTGCTAATGAAGAGAGGGTAGACGGGATGGGGGGTGGGGGGATGGGGGAAAGGAGTCGTGAAGGAAGAGTGACGAACAAGCCGGGGGAATAGAGAAAATATGACATTTGCCTCGCCTCACCTGTCCAGGTTTCTTTGTCCATGACTGTACTCATAATTTTATTCACGTGAAAAATTTACAATGGTAAAAGAAGAGTTACTACAAAAGAAACATGTAGTGACATCTGAAATCTGGCATAATTTATTATATATATATATATATATATATATATATATAAATCATATACGTATTGGGGCTGTTATATTGGAGGTATATTGGGGCCGTTATATTGGTGGTATATTGGGGCTGTTATACTGGTGGTATATTGGGGCTGTTATATTGGGGCTGTTATATTGGTGGTATATTGGGGCTGTTATATTGGTGGTATATTGCGATGTTATATTGGTGGTATATTGGGGCTGTTATATTGGTGGTATATTGGGGCCGTTATATTGGTGGTATATTGGGGCTGTTATACTGGTGGTATATTGGGGCTGTTATATTGGGGCTGTTATATTGGTGGTATATTGGGGCTGTTATATTGGTGGTATATTGCGATGTTATATTGGTGGTATATTGGGGCTGTTATATTGGTGGTATATTGGGGCTGTTATATTGGTGGTATATTGGGGCTGTTATATTGGTGGTATATTGCGATGTTATATTGGTGGTATATTGGGGCTGTTATACTGGTGGTATATTGGGGCTGTTATATTGGTGGTATATTGGGGCTGTTATATTGGTGGTATATTGGGGCTGTTATATTGGTCGTATATTGGGGTTGCTATACTGATGGTATATTGGGGCTGTTTTATTGGTGGTATATTGGGGCTGTTTTATTGTTGGTATATTGTGATGTTATATTGGTGGTATACTGCGATATTGTATTGGTGGTATATTGGGGATGTTATATTGGTGGTATATTGGGGTGCTATATTGCTGGTATTACATTGGGGTGTTAAAAGACTAAGTCTGCATTCGCTAGAGAGGCGTAGAGTAAGGGGAGACTTAATTGAGGTGTTTAAGTGGATGAAGGGTATAAATAAGGGAGATATCAGCAAGGTACTTAAAGTGAGCATACAGGATAGAACTAGAAATAATGGTTTCAAACTAGAAAAATTCCGTTTCAGTAAGGAAATAGGTAGAAATTGGTTTGGTAATAGAGTAGTAGACGAATGGAATAAGCTACTTAGTAAAGTAGTTGCCGCCTCTTCCATTGAGAGTGTCAAGCATAGGCTAGATAAGCATATGACTAATAAGGGGTGGATATAGAAAAAAGAAAATCTTATAACCAATACTAATTCATAATTTTTCCTTTTCAAGTTACACTATGATAGTCTCTATTCTCCTTTCACACTCTCCTGTAAAATGTCCACTCCAGTTTTTCTATACGGCGTGGTGTTCTTTCTGACTTTTTCCTGCCGGCTTCGGCTGGAGGGTTTGGAGGGCGGGGGAGAGCCTTCTTCTTTGCTATCCTTATCTCATTCTAGTAGTTCAGTTGCTCTTCTAGGAGCTGCCTAGCATAGGCCAACCGGCCTACTGTAGTTGTCCTCTCTTCTTATGTTCTTATGTACATACAGTCATGCATATAAATACGTGCATACATCCATACGTACAGACAGGTAAAAATCCGGTGGAAAATTGACTAATAAATATTTTTTTATTCCATCTATCCATACATACATACATAAACATACAGACATAAACCAACTTGATCTCTGTCTGCATCTGCGGTTTCTCTAATGCATCAGTCCTTACATAACCATCCAGCCTTCCATCTCTTCACCATCCATCAGATCAGCCACACACACACACACACACACACACACACACACACACACACACACACACACACACACACACAAACTCGTCAATATCCTTCAACCCGCAATAAAACTCACATGTCGAGCAAACAGTTCAACCTCCTCCTTTGATGTATTGAGAGAGAGAGAGAGAGAGAGAGAGATGCAATTTGGATTTTTTGGTATAAGATGGCTTGTTCTTTCGAGATTGAGAAGTAGGTGTACAGGAAGATGCAGCAACTACAGTCAGAAATCATTATTAACATGTTTGGATAGATGCATCGATACTTGCAAAATTAAGAACAAAAGTTCAACCAATAGTGTAGATACATCCACTCAGGCACCTCAAATTGAGCAGGCGATGATAGATGATAGAACAAGCGATGATAGAAGGGCGATAAGCGATAGTACAAAAAATTGTTATATTAGTAAAGTAAAGAGTTTCCCAGTTAGTAATAAAATAAATAACAGTAAATGCCAAGGTAAAGGCATAACTACTCGTAATAATCTGAAAGTGTACTACACAAACAGCCGGAGTTTACGTAATAAAATGGATGAACTGAGGGCTTTAATTTGTACAGAGAAAATAGACATTGCCGTTATTAGTGAAACTTGGATGAATACAGACACTCGAGAATTTTTAGCAGAATATCAGATAAAAGGCTATAATATTTTTGTCAAACCGTCTGGGAAGAAAGGGGGCAGAGTAGCTATTTATATAAAGGATTCATTAAACTGTTACAATAAAGAAGACATTAAAGTAAATAGGGACACAGAAAGTGTCTGGGTTGAAATTAGTAACAATAGGGAGAAATTAGTCTTAGGAGCAATTTACAGATCTCCTAAATTAAGTAGAGCTGATAGTAAATACCTCTGGGAGGAAATTAGGAAAGCATCACAGTCCAGCTTAGTAATAATTGTTGGGGACCTTAATCTGCCAAGGATAGATTGGAGAAATCAGACAGGAGATGCAGAGTCAGAGGAATTTCTAGAGGTAGTACAGGATAATTTCCTTTATCAGTATATCAGGGAGCCCACCAGAGGTAATAATATACTAGATTTGGTTTTAGCTAATAAAGAAAATATCATTAGCGATATAGAGGTTGGTGGACGACTTGGTAATAGCGATCATGAAGAAATTAAGTTCAAATTTATTTGGGATGTCTGTTCCACTGAAAATACCTCCACCGTTCCTAATTTTCGTCTAGGAGATTTCGATGGCTTAAGAGCTTATTTTCGAACGGTATTCCACAGGGAGATTAGCTATTTGAGGAATCCCCAGGTCATAGGTCAGGCGCAGGAAGCACGTGGGGCTCTCCGTCAGGTGTCTGTGAGGAGGGAGGTGGTAGATAGGAATGTAGTCCAGGTGACGGAAATTAACTCAGCTCCAGTACCAAACAGACGTTCGACCAGTGAGAAGTATAACGAGTTAATAAATATAATATACGGAGGCCAAGATAGATATATTCCTTCAAAACCGTTTAGAACTAACAATTCAGAACCAAGATGGTTAAACAACAGATTAAAATCTCTCATAGGCCAAAGGAAAGGAATATATAGAAAAATAAAACGTGGAGAGGAACACTTACGTAACCGGTACACAATTTTAAATAGAGAAGCAAAGAGGGAGATAAGAAAAGCAAAGAGAAGTTATGAAATTAAGGTTGCAAGTGAATCAAAAGTAAACCCCAAGGGTTTTTATCAAATGTACCGAACGAAAAATAAAGATAGGATAGGACCACTCGGAACAGAATCAGGTGACATTACCAGTGAAGATAAAGAAATGTGCTCCATCCTAAATAATTATTTCATATCAGTATTCACCAAGGAAAATCTAAGCCTGGTTCCTCAAGCAGCAAATATTTACCATGAGAATACGGAAAATATTCTTAGTAAAATAACCATTAGTAAGGAGGACGTATTGAAAGAAATTAACAAGTTAAAACCTCAAAAATCGCCAGGTCCGGACGATATATATGCAAAAATTATAAAAGAAACCAAGAAGAATTATGTCAGCCACTTTTAACGTTATTTAATGACTCTTTAAGTTCAGGAGAAGTTCCAGAGGCGTGGAAAACCGCAAACGTAGTGCCCATCTTTAAAAGGGTGATAAATCAGCTGCGTCGAATTATCGTCCGATAAGTCTAACGTCAATAGTAGGAAAAATGTTAGAGTCAATTTTGGCAAATAGGATTAGAGAACACTTAGAAAGATTTAATCTTATAAACGAAAGTCAGCACGGATTCAGGCAAGGACGATCCTGCCTCACAAATTTGTTGTCATTCTACTCGGAGGTCTATGAGGCAGTAGATAGCGATAAAGCTTACGATGTTATTTATCTGGACTTTAGTAAAGCTTTTGATAGGGTCCCACACGAAAGGTTAGTTAGAAAGGTTCGAGCACACGGTATAGACGGCGATATCTTAAAATGGATAGAATCCTGGCTGAAAGGACGAAAGCAGAGAGTATTAATAAATGGAACTAAGTCGGACTGGGGATTAGTAACTAGCGGTGTACCACAGGGTTCAGTACTCGGTCCCTTATTATTTATCATATATATCAATGATCTAGACTTAGGAGTCAATAGCAGAATCAGCAAATTTGCCGACGATACAAAAATAGGGCGTATCATTAACTCGACTGACGATTGCCATTACTTACAAAAAGACCTCGAAACATTGTCCAAATGGTCTAAAACTTGGCAAATGGAATTTAACGTTGAAAAATGTAAAGTACTTAACGTAGGCAAGACCATTGGAGATACTAAATACAGCTTAGATAACAAAGAAATTAGCAAATCTGAATGCGAGAGAGATCTAGGAGTTATGATTAGTAACGACCTTAAACCTAGGCAACAGTGCATTAATGCGAGAAATAAAGCAAATAGGGTCCTAGGATTTATTTCGAGAAGCGTGAGCAATAGATCATCCAAAGTAATACTGAAACTTTATCTAGCATTAGTAAGGCCACAATTAGACTACGCAGTACAATTTTGGTGTCCTTACTATAGAATGGATATTAATTCGTTAGAAAATGTACAGAGAAGAATGACTAAAATGATACATGACGTCCGGAACCTGTCATATGAAGACAGACTGAAAAGACTAAGTCTGCATTCGCTAGAGAGGCGTAGAGTAAGGGAGACTTAATTGAGAGGTTTTTAAGTGGATGAATGGTATAAATAAGGGAGATATTAGCAAGGTACTTAAAGTGAGCATACAGGATAGAACTAGAAATAATGGTTTCAAACTAGAAAAATTCCGTTTCAGAAAGGAAATCGGTAGAAATTGGTTTGGTAATAGAGTAGTAGACGAATGGAATAAGCTACCTAGTAAAGTAGTTGCTGCCTCTTCCATTGAGAGTTTCAAGCATAGGCTAGATAAGCATATGACAAATAAGGGGTGGATATAGAATAAAGAAAATATTATAACCAATACTAATTCAAAATTAAATTTTCTTTTCAGGTTACACTGTGATAGTCTCTATTCTCCTTTCACACTTTCCTGTAAAATGTCCACGCCAGTTTTTCTATACGGCGTGGTGTTCTTTCTGACTTTTTCCTGCCGGCTTCGGCTGGAGGGTTTGGAGGGCGGGGGAGAGCCTTCTTCTTTGCTATCCTTATCTCAGTCTAGTAGTTCAGTTACTCTTCTAGGAGCTGCCTAGCATGGGCCAACCGGCCTACTGCAGTTATCCTCTCTTCTTATGTTCTTATGTTCTTATGTTCTTATGTCTCTCTCTCTCTCTCTCTCTCTCTCTCTCTCTCTCTCAGTCAGTCCATATATCTATCTATCTATCTATCTGTGTATAACTATTTGTCTATTAATCTACCTTTCTTCATTGTTTCTCACTTCTTCCTTCTTCGTTTATACTCTGGCTATTTCTTAATTTTTTTTCCCTCCTCTCTTCCCTCCCCCTCTCCCTCCTCCATACCTCCCTCTCCCTCCCTTAATCCCTCTTGTTGTCTTAATCTCTCTCCTCCTCCTCCTTGGCCTCTCTCTCTCTCCTTCACTTTCTCCTTCCTTCCTTTCTCTTCATTCTTTTCTTTTCTTTTCGTCTCCCTCTTTCATCCATCCTTTCTTCCTTCGGTAATATGGTTTGCTGTTCTCATTAGTCTCCATAATCTCTCTGTCTCTCTCTCTCTCTCTCTCTCTCTCTCTCTCTCTCTCCCTCCCACTATTCCATTCTCCATTTCATTCTTTTTCTTCCTTTCACCTCCTCCCAAACCTCCCTTTCTCACCTACCCTTCTCTCTCACACCCTTCCATTTCACTATCCCTCCATTTTGCCTCCTTCCCTCCACTACCCCACCTTCCCTCCACTTCCTCCTCCTCTCCTTCCCTCCCCCCACCCTCCTAATCCCTCCCCCACCTCCCTAATCCCTCCCCCACCCGGTCAGTACCCAGAAATAAAAGGAATGTTACACAGACTCTATTTTCCTTT
>NW_027643698.1:0-80000 GCF_032717465.1 Coenobita brevimanus | reverse complement strand
GTAAGGTTTCAGGGACAAGTCTCCAACGCACACCAGCAGATAAATGGCACGCCACAGGGAAGCGTTATAAGCCCCACCCTTTTTAACTCGTTAATAGAATGTCTTTTACACTTAAATTTAGGTCAGGGGACTCGACTGTTATGTTACGCAGACGACATCACTCTGGTCATTTATGGGGGTAATTATCAGCGCAAAGCACAGAGGGCCCTCGACACCTTACACAGTAAATGCAAAGAACTGGGGCTTAAAATCAAACCCCTTAAAACTAAAGCACTTCCCATCAGAATTCCTACCCCCCCAGTCCAACTCACTCTGGGCAACACACCCATAGAATATGTCACCACCCACCGATACCTGGGGGTATATTTTGATACGAATCTCTCTTTTAACACCGAAGTTCACCACCTACGTGACAGAGCTAAATTACGTCTTAACGCCCTCAGAGCCATAGCAGGAAAGGGTGAGGGAGCCTCCTACAACGTCCTCCGCCTTTTTTACATCCAAGCAGTACGGTCAATTGTCGATTATGCGGCACCAGCACTCCCCACAATCACTCCTAGACTGGCAGACAAGCTAGAAGTTATACAAAATGAAGCCCTGAGAATAATGACCGGAGCCCCTATGTGGACCCGACTGTGTAATCTGCGTATGGAATGTAACATCGAGTCCCTTAACCTTAGGATTAAAGCGCGAGTAGCCAACCTTACAACCAAACTGATACGTAATAACTCCCCCCTCCCACTTACAACAAGACTAAAAGCAGCAATTAATTTACATCCAGACATCCTCAAAAACTCTTGGAGCCACTGTGTAGCCAGAGCCATTCATACATTCAATCTTAAGCCCCTTATCAATCTCCCACCAGACACACCAAGTCACGATTACCACCCTCTCCCGCCTTGGGCCCCCCCCCCTGTTCAATCTCATTATAGCCGACTCCCCCCCTAAAGCCCTCACTCCCGTTAGGCAACTAAGGAGAGCCTCATGCGAATCGAGGCCCTCACCACGCCCGATTCAGTAACATACTACACTGACGGCTCCGTCAATAACAACAAAACAGGAGTCGCTGTAGTGAGCTGTAACAACTCGTATGGACTACGTGTCTCAGATGGCGCCTCCACCTTACAAACAGAATTGACAGCAATATTAGCAGCAATGGATGACGCACTTGAAATCGAGCCAACATCAGATATTATAATTCACACAGATTCCAAGTGCGCCATCCAAACGTTGTCCAAACGAGAACAGACAGACAACGTAAAACTCATAACGAACATTAAAGCCACCGCCCGAGAAATACGAAATGCTGGCGGATCAATCACGATCCACTGGATCCCCAGCCACGTAGGTATCTCTGGCAACGAGTCAGCTGATCGTCTGGCAAGAGAAGCCACTGAATTCCCACATATACAGAGAGATATAGCCCCCAGCATAAATCAAATAAAAAACACAATTAAAAAAAGGGCAATAGAAATAAATCATAAAGAGCATGAAAGCCAAGCCCAAGCCGGCTCCCCTCTGCTATTTGGTACGCTAAGGCAACCAAGTACGTACCATTAAACATCAACCGCCATTCAAAAAATAAAACAATTAAAAAAGTAAGACGACTACGCCTTGGTTATAAGTGCAAGGCACAAATGCAAACAGGCGGAGCACAAACGCATTCCTGTGACCTTTGCAACGCTGAAACCCCCTTCCCGCTCCTCCACTACATCCTACGCTGCCAAGCCACTCGTAAACTTGAAAGACCTGCCAACCCACCTAACCCAGACATCGCACTCGTTAATATTACACCACAAATAGAAGCATCACTCAGGCAGGCAGCCGTTAGAACTCAGTCCCATTCACTGACTGGGCCAAATGAAGGCCCGGCCCTCTCTACCAGGGGAGGAAATCGAACAACAACAACAACAGCGCAGTCAGTGAGCCTCAGTGTCGCTCTTGCTGGGTTAGGGTGTACATCTCCGACGGTTAGCCCATGGCGCCAAACCGTCTACACTCGCATGATCGCATCTGCCACACCAACGGTTACCTTACCGGCTTACCCCCTCCCTCGCCTTCAGTCACCTAATGTCGGGCGGGGGGGGGGGAAAGTGCGTGTGATGCCCAGCTCCGGGGTGCGTGGCTGTCTTGTTACCCATACCATACCAGGCTCATTGCAAATGAGAAATATGTTTCGCTGAGGGTAGGGGGATGGAGAGAGGATTATTGAAAGGAGCATGTGCAGTTAAAAGGAAAGACAGACTGACAAATGAGGAAGTGCAGGAGCGTTGTGGTGTTAATGTGAACGTGATAGAAAGCGTTAGGAGAAACTACACTGAGGTTGTTTGGCCATGTGGAGAGGATGGAGAGCGAGAGACAAGCGAGGAGAGTGTATGTGAGGTGAAGGGGGGGGAGGAGAGGGAGGGGAGGCCTAAGATGAGATGGAAGGATGGGATGGAGGTATGTGAGAGAGAGGGGGGTGAGCCAGTGGCGTATCCAGGAAATTTGCCAGGGGGGGCAAACACTTGGAATATTTCCCCATAATATGTCACCACAAATTTTCCTAGATTTGATGCTTTATGTCATCAGAAATAAATTGACATCATTACTGTCGCATTTGTTCCAATGTCTTAAAGAAAAACTATCTTTTCCCCACATATTGACAGCTTTCTTGAAGTTACTTTAAGTGAATAGCTAATAATCCTTTCAGAGGACAAGTATGTAAAAACAGTATATAATGTTACCAGAGGTCTACTATTTCATTAGAGAGAAAATGGAAACACCAGCAATAAATTAGAAGGCACTGGAGTTGCCCTAGCAAAGACATCTCCATGTCACTAGTATCCTTGGTCATCAGGGTACTCTCGTAGATGGTAGTATTATCGATACCTGCATGCTAACTTCCCTCCCTTCTACCTCAATTTTTTTTTTTTTTTTCTCGGTACCACAAATTTCTTGAGCACTTTTAGTACTGAAAAAATGACTGTCAACGCTATACTCTTGGTGCATCATTTACCTGCTATCTCTATCTCTCTGTGCATATAAGGAATTACAGCTATTTTGCGTAATAACCAATGAAATTATAATGAATTATATCACACATCGGCACAGTAAGTACCATACGAGATGCAATGGCGTCCATACTGTTTATGTTCGGAAATAAACCCTGTATTTTGATTGGCTGCTGGAAGAAAAATAGCGGAATATTTTACAGGAAAGTGTGAAAGGAGAATAGAGACTATCATAGTGTAACCTGAAAAGGAAAAATTGTGAATTAGTATTGGTTATAAGATTTCCTTTTTTTTTTTTTATATCCACCCCTTATTTGTCATATGCTTATCTAGCCTATGCTTGAAACTTCTCTTCACCCCACACACCACCTCACATGCTGCACAGATTTCTTCTGTGAATATCTTGCACACACCTTCCACGTCCCCCATCTGCTGCAATCCATATTTACCCAATCGCTCCTCTACTTCTCTCTTATATTCTGCCTTTTTCCATCCTCTTGTAACCTTTCCACCCTCCTTGTATGAACCACTTCCTCCTGCCCTTCCCTTCTTCAATTCCTCCATTTCATTTGGACCTTGATTCTCGAAGTAGAAGCTATTCAAGCTTTGCAGGTTGTCAGCTCTAATTATTCTTTTGCAAGTACAAATGATGATGCTGAGCAATTCATTTCAGTGTTTCCAGATTCAGACATAGCAAAAAAAACAACAGACAAGAAGAGACAAAGGTGGAATACTGCATTCAGTGTGGTATTGCACCATACCTAAGGAACTGTGATAAATCTGGTGTCCATAGATTTCCTCACTCCACATCTTTCACGAATCACATTACTTCGTATCCTATCCACTCTCTGAACCCCACATACGTTCCTCAGCAGTCCCATCTCCACTGCTCTCACTCTTGACTTTTCATTTCCATGCCACACCATAGTCTCACACACTCCTTCATGTAAGCCTCGTGCAGCTGCAACACTCAAGCCTCTGTTTCTCATCAAGGCCTTCATTGCACCAGTTACATTTCTTCCTTGTGTCACTCTACTTTCCACTTCTTTTGCACATTTTCCTCTTTTTCTCTATCACTGTACCCAGGTATTTGAACTCTCTCACCAACTCCAGTCTCTCTCCATTCACTGTAACATCACACTGGGAGACACCTTCTCTCTCATTAACCATCACTTTACTTTTTTCTACATTTACTCTCAAGGCACGACGCTCACAGACATCAGCAAAACTCTGCACTAGCCTACCAAGTTCTTGTCAGGTACTTGCAAGCAGTACTGCATCATCAGCATACAACAAACTGGAGATATTCCATCCATCACTATTCATTACCAACGCTATCCCTCTCTCCATTACTCGTGTTCTTACCTCTCTCATCACCCCATCCATATATATATTGAACAACCATGTGGACATCACACAACCTTGTCGCACGCCTACACCGATCGTGAACCATTCACTCAGATGCCCATTTACCCCTACACATTCTTCACTACCATCATAAAAATAATAATAATAATAATAATAATAATGATGATGATGATGATTTTTTGACAGATAGACGTACAAAAATGCAGGAAATCCACAGCAAGCCATAAGGAAAGCCGGAGGAAAGCCAGTCAGCCAGCCAGCCAGCCAGTCAGCCATCACTTACCTGCGATAAAAGCTAAGTTATGTTTCGCCTGTTAGATTAGATAGATAGACAGATAGACAGATGGATGGATAGATGAATGGATAGATTGATAGGTAGATGGATAAATAGATACAGTAGATGGATGGAGGGATGGGTGAATAGATAGATGGATGAATGGATGGATGGATGATAGATTGATAGATGGATGGATGGATGGATAGATGGGTGACAGATTGATAGGTAGATGGATACATAGATAGATGGATGGAGGGATGAGTGGATAGATAAATGGACAGATAGATAGATAGACAGATAGATGGATGGATGGGTGGATAGAATGATAGATAGATAGATAGGCAACTTACACTGCCACACGTCACTCTAACACACACACACACACACTCATTCAAAGTCCCCTTTCATACACTCGTATACATAAATTCCCTCTCTCTCTCTCTCTCTCTCTCTCTCTCTCTCTCTCTCTCTCTCTCTCTCTCTCTCTCTCTCTCACACACACACACACACACACACACACACACACACACACACACACACACACACACACACACACACACACCGGTAATGCTTACCTAATGAATGTGAGATTAACAAGGAGAGTCATATGGGTGAAGTGGAGGAGGGGAGAGGGAGGGGGAGAGAGAGGATGAGACGGAGGGGTGGAGTAGAAAGGCATATGAGAGAGGGCGGGTGTAAGTTGGGGGGAGGGCAGTGAAATGGCCGGGGACAGGGCGACATGGAGGTGATTTGTTTGTGGCCACCCCTTACGGGACTAAGGCGTGTGGCTAGGGAGAGAGAGAGAGAGAGAGAGAGAGAGAGAGAGAGAGAGAGAGAGAGAGACGCCAAAAGACCTGTGTGTATTAGAGTTCATAATCAAAATATCATCCACGTCTATCTATCTATTTATTTAACTGTAAGCTTACCTAAATCTACCAGACCAAAACTAATCTACCTTTACTGACTACCCTACCCTGCCCTGCCCTACCCTACCCTACCCTACCCTACCCTACCCTGCCCTACCCTACCCTACCATACCCTGCCCTACCCTACCCTACCATACCCTGCCCTACCCTACCCTACCCTACCCTTCCCTGCACTACCCTACCCTACCCTACACTACACTACCCTACCCTACACTACCCTACCCTACACTACCCTACCCTACTCTGCCCTACCCTACCCTGCACTACTCCACCCTACCCAACCCTACACTACTCTACCGTACTCCTCCCTGCCCTACCCCAAGGTCTAGTGATGTCACGCGGCACCTGAGCCCACCACTCCAGCAGGGTTAAGGTTTATGCCCCAGGGTGAAACGTCCAATACTGTAGGTCCGGGTGTCATTTACTACGTGCAACCTGGGGGTGGGATAGGTAGAATAGGATTGACAAACAACAGCTTGCAAACTGCATCCGTTTTTCGTTACTACACACACACACACACACACACACACACACACACACACACACACACACACACACACACACACACACACACACACACACACACACAGATGAATGGACTCAGTGATGTTCGGAAATATTAATGCACGCACGCATTTGCGTATGTGGAAATGTAATTTTTTCTCTCTCTCTGACACACACACACACACACACACACACACACACACACACACACACACACACATGCACATAGCTGCACTTCCACACAGCCATACGTCCACAAAGTCTCCAAAGTCACATGCAGTAGAATATGACACAGAAGACTGGTTGATTTGATTATTAACCCAACGAATCATTGGTCACATTTTCATTTCATTCTTACTATCTCAAGACGATTTTATTTAACATAACAAAGATCTGTGGCAGTGAAGGTTAACTAAGATATTGTTCCTTTCGCAGGGGTGACGAACGGCCAGTAACAGGAGCAGCCAACAGAGAGCTATGTGGCATTTCTTTACTGCAGTGTGTCACCATATCCCGCCCCACACCACCACACATCCCCGCCAGTCCCTCTCTACTCACCAGTCTTCAAAACTACCTAACATTGTCTTTCCAAAGCCACGAAGTGTAGATGTTGATACAAATAAACGTGAAATACAATTATGTCTGAGTTTCTCTCCTCATCAGAGCATGTCATCAAATAAATAACTGGTATCTTGTGTAATTATTATTATTATTTTTTTTAATATTAACTAACAGGAAACTCCCAGCCTAAAAGTAGTCAAGATAGAGGGTTCTCAGCCCCTACATCAGTTCAAGATCTCTGTACCTAAATTCTCGAGGCCAATGACGTGCATAATTTTCGCATAATAATCTGTACATGGAACGAATAACATGCTAGTTTATGGAATACAGGAGTCTGCCACAACTCTCCATTTGGGGAAAAGAATGGTTAAAGGAAAAAACGTAGACAGAGGCGAATGGGAGAAGGCTGTGGTATTAGACTAATGAGGGTACTGTTGATATTTTCACTGCCTTTTTTTCTCATGTACAGAGTGAAACTAAAGCTTTATTAATCGTCAAATACCCACATCATTGTTAACCGACGTGATCTGGTACGAGTATGGCTGAAAACAAAATATGTAATCAGAAAAGCGACCAGAAAAAAAAAAAAATCGTTGTTTCTGCTACTAGTGGATGTTATTACAGTCAACCGAGAAAGCTCGATGAAGCTGTGTTTGGCCAGGTTTATATATCTATCTATCAGTCTGTCTGCCTGCCTGACCGCCTGCCTGTCTGCCTTTTCTGCCTCCCTGCCTGCCAGCCTGTCTGTTAGCAAGATTATAAGGAAAAGTCAGCAGATTATCTTATTTCTTTATTTAGATTTTGAATTTACCGTTCTATACAAACTCATACGAACTTGGGAACGTTGTCGCTGGAATCCAAGCAGGAAGAGTCAGCGGACAGTGACTAATTTTTCGCAGTTACCCATCCATTTTACTGCTCTCTCTGAATAGGGCCACCCCGACTTAATCTGTTGCGTCACAAAAGGTGCGCGAGGAAGTCAAGCGAGCAGATCATCTCTGTCATTAGACTTTGAGTTAGGTTAGGATGAAGTAATTTTTTTTTTTTTATAGCATTCAGTAAAAGGTCAGGGGTACAAGACAAGGATAAAGGTTCAGTCAGTCGTCATGTCCGAGTGAGAGGCTCATCAATTTCGAAGCATTGTGATGAACAAGCAATAAACAGAACGTCAGAAGCAGACTCCGTGGAGAGAGTGCATCAGTAGCCTACATAACGTCTACGCGATTATTTTATTTTCTGTTATCATACTTCAGAACCACAGGTGTTTAGTGATAAAGTGGACGGGTGTTTCAACCGATTGTGTGACGCGAGTGTTGTTGGCGTCACTTCATAAGCTGGTGGTTAGATTTTGCTGGATTATCCCGCCATTGTCCTCCTGTCTGTGATCTGTTGCCTTGTTCCCACTGCACCCACCAAAGGTATGCTGTTTGACTTTATTAATTCTGTACCCATTTTACTCAAACTTGGCCTAAAATTTTCCTCTCTCCAACTTGAATACTGAGTTGTAGCAATAGATTAATACTAGAATATGTAAGTCACAAAAGAGTGCCATTGAAGAGGAGCCGGAGCGCTGCCCTTTTGTCAATGGCCCATGTGAAGTAAGCGGCAAAAAGACGAAAATCTGGGTCAAGTTACCCTGAAAAAAAGTAGCATAATGCAGGATATTATGATATTCTAGGAAGTTGTCGACAGTTGAGAGTTGTTTGTGGTTTGCAATAGCGAGACAGGCAGAAAGAAAGACACACAGACGGAAGACAGACAGACGCATGGCAAGGAGACAGGAAAGGGGAGAAGAAGCGTGGCGTTATTTTGAGAGAAGTTGACATCATAGCACATTAAAATATATTTGTGCCGCAACTTTAATAGCATGTCTTCTTATGTATTACCAAGGTCCTTTGACGAGTAGTGAGCTTACACACACACACACACACGCACACACACACACTGCAACCACATCAAACTATACAACCCCCACCCCCCCTCCACTCACAACACATTCACTTACACACACACACACACACACACACACACACACACACACACACACACACACACACACACACACACACACACACACACACACACACACACACACACACACACACACACACACACTGTACACCGCTCGCTGGCACAGTGGTAGCGTTCTCGCTTGCCATCTGGTAGACGGGAGTTTGCGCCTCGCTCAGGTTGCAAAAAGCTTCACTGACGAAGTGGGTGGTTACTGTCCCCCTTAAGCAAGGGGACGGGTGTGTGCTTGTGTGAAGGTCACAGCCTTGCCCTTAGATCGGACTATATGAGCTCTCAGCTCCCTTCCATGAGGGTAAAAGCTGACGATCACGACCATCACGTGATCCTGACCGACCCGGTGAATTACATAAGGCCACACTGTCCCACACAGTACTGCACTTACACACATGCAGATCCACGTTACATAGCCATATCCCCATGGACACACACACACACACACACACACACACACACACACACACACACACACACACACACACACACAATGCTCTCTAGTGGAACTTGCTAATGGGGTAATGCGTGTATGTAACTTTGGTGGTGTGAGAGGTTGGCATGGTAACACTCAGGCATCTCCCACTAGTCAAAGATTTTCTTAACGGTATATTTTTGCATAAGGCTGGTTAATATCGTTTTGTACACACACACACACACACACACACACACACACACACACACACACACACACACACACACACACACACACACACACACACACAGTAAGTAAGTAAGTAAGTATTTATTGACCACAATATCCAGTTACACATACAACATTTCAAGCAACAATAAACCTTAACATGATAAACAGCACATCAGATATTAGCAAACAATTATGGTCCACAAAAGAAGCGAAGTATTAAAGGGTTGATCAGTGCATCTATATAGCCTTAATGAAAGATGGAAATCATTACACTTCTGATTAGAAATGTAACTACAATTTCACCAATCACGTTTTTTACGAGAAAAATTTCCCAGTGATATATCATGGTTAGAATAAGAGCATACAAAATGAATTAAATACACTTTAAATAACATAGGTTATGGTAAACATTATAGTACACACTAGCCAAAACAGGAAAGGACCTTATACACTATCTCCTCAGTAGGAAACTGAGCATCGTCACCAATGATTTGACTCCAGGAAGTAAAGTTATATCTTGTACAGACGTCGGAATAAGTTCGTTTCCTTTTCCGTGGACTAAGGTGTTTGTAACACTGCTCGATGGAGAACTATCCCCTCCCCCTCCCTTCCTCATAGTCCCACACTCCCACCAAACCCCCCCACTTTTCTCTCCGACCCCGTACTCTCGCTAGCAGCCAGCTTGGGGTTTCTGTACTTCATGCACCTCTCTAATTACGTGTAGTCCGAACAACAAATAAAAGGATAGTACAGTACATATAAACCAAGTTAGAAGATTTACTACACACACACACACACACACACACACACACACACACACACACACATACAGAGAGAGAGAGAGAGAGAGAGAGAGAGAGAGAGAGAGAGAGAGAGAGAGAGAGAGAGTTAAAAGACAGGGAGCGACAGGCGCAGAGGGGGAGCGAATGGAAAAATTTGGAATGTGAAAGGGCAGTTACGAAGAAAATAAAAAGGGGAGAGGCAAGGAAAGAACAACGAGAGTTAAGAAAAGAGACAGAGAGTGAGAAGTGACAGTGAGAGGTGAAATGAGATACAGGCAGTGTGAAAGGGAAAGAGAAAAGGGAGATGTGAATCGAAAGGCCGGGAGACAGGGAAGTAGAGTCAAAAGGGGAGACAGCTGAGAGGAAATGGGCATGGAGCAACCACAGAAACAGGGATAATAAAAAAGAAAGTGGGAAAGAAAGCTAAGGAACGGAATACTGAGAACGATAATGAGGAAAATTAGAAAAGAAGGCAGTGTAACAGAGAGTAGGAAAAAAGTGTTATTCTGGCAAGGACGCAGGGAAAGAACTAAGCATGATAGGACGAAAGCACTGAGGCTGAGTAAACCGAATGACATTCATGTAAAAAGGGAGGCAGAGAAACAGAGAAATTAGACAAATTTGCGGAAAGTAGAGATTAAGGGTGGGAAGACAATAAGTTAATTTTTACGGCAAGAAAAAGGAAGGGGATGTTAAGAAGGGAAGACAAGGGAAGGGCCAGGGAGGAAAGAAGGGAGAGAAAGACAGTGGCAAGAGCGGAGTGGAAGAAGAGATTTCGGGTGACAGGGAGAGACGGAGAAAGAAAAGAGAAAAATGAGCACGCAGTTATTACTGGGGAAAGAAAGCAGTGAAGGAAATGGATTTAGTACAAGTAAAGAAATAAGGAGAGAGTAATGAAGAAAAAAAGGTAACACATGTAACAGATGTAGTAAGACTAAGTTATGACACAGGGAGGAAGAAAGAAGAGTGAGGTAAGGAGGGAGTGACAGAGGGGAAGAGAGACGAAGGAAAGGAAAGAGAGGGAGGAAGGTAGGGACTGAGCAGATTGCTATAAAGAGGGGAAGGAGGGAAAAGGAAACTGGGGATGAGACAAAGGATCCAGAGAGAGAGAGAGAGAGAGGGAGGGGGAGGGGCAGTACACAGACAGGTCGACAAATGTTCAGAAAGTGTGTGTGTGTGTGTGTGTGTGTGTGTGTGTGTGTGTGTGTGTGTGTGTGTGTGTGTGTGTGTGTGTGTGTGTGTGTGTGTGTGTGCGCTTCCGTCCCTGCGTCACTTCTATAACATTGTTCCATTTTTTCACCTGCGTGTTTTCCTCTTCTCAGCTTGTTTCTCCTCTCACCCACTTTTTTTTATCATTATTTCTCCTGATTGTTCTTGTCATTCCAAGTCCCTCTCTCTCTCTCTCTCTAGGAATAAAGAGATTGTTCTCACAGTCTATATCTCCTTAATACGGCCACTTCCTCAGTTACTGTGGAATTTTGGTCGACACACAAGGACTTAAAAAGAGTTCAGGAGACTAAGGTATCAGTTTCGCCTGAGGGCTGTGGGACTTTTTTAGTAGAAACTCGTAGACAACGGGGTCAGCTCATTACAGTGTTTAAAATCTGAATGGGTTTCACCAGTGGCGTACCTGAGGGGGGGGGGCGAGGGGGGCTGTTTGAAACTGCCCCCCGGGCCCCCAATTGAGGGGCCCCAAAAAAAACCTTAAAAATTTATAAGTTTTTTTTTATTAATATTTAAAAATATATATGTTTATCATCCCGACAATCCCGGCTGAGATATTAGATAAGTTTTGAGAATAAGGGGGGCTAGGTTCTTTGCGGGGCCCCCCTCCTGGAGGGGGGCCCCACAATGAACCTAACCCCCCGGGCCCCTAAATCTCTAGGTACGCCCCTGGGTTTCACAATCATTACATAGAAAGTTGCTTACTCTTAACACGGACTCGGCACACAACCATGGTTGGGAGCTGTAAATGAAAAAAATTACCAGCAGAATTACGTGAAAACTTTTTCACGTGCAAGATCAGCTCCACATGTGGAACAGACTCAACATGGACGTTGTTAACATTACAGTAGAGAAATTTAAGGGATACATCGGCAGGATCTTACACTAGAATAAATGTGAATTGGATATGCATTCCCAGGCAAACAAGAAGTATCTCCACGGTATGGGCTGCATAGTTATTTAGATCCTAACTTTTCCTTGTAACTCCTCTTTCTCTCTCTCTCTCTCTCTCTCTCTATCTATCTGTGTGTGTGTGTGTGTGTGTGTGTGTGTGTGTGTGTGTGTGTGTGTGTGTGTGTGTGTGTAAAAGAGGTTTCTACTATCGCAACATTTAATCAAAGCAGATTTATTCTGTGTGTGTGTGTGTGTGTGTGTGTGTGTGTGTGTGTGTGTGTGTGTGTGTGTGTGTATGTATGTCAAAGAGGTGTCTACTACCGTAAAATTTAATCACAAGACTAATTCTCTCTCTCTCTCTCTCTCTCTCTCTCTCTCTCTCTCTCTGTGTGTGTGTGTGTGTGTGTGTGTGTGTGTGTGTGTGTGTGTGTGTGTGTGTGTGTGTGTGTGTGTGTGTAAAAGAGGTGTCTACTATCGCAATATTTAATCACAGCAGATTTATTTCTGTGTGTGTGTGTGTGTGTGTGTGTGTGTGTGTGTGTGTGTGTGTGTGTGTGTGTAGTGAATCTTCTAACTTGGTTTATATGTACTGTACTATTCCTTTATTAGTTGTTCGGATTACACGTAATTAGAGAGGTGCTTGAAGTACAGAAACCCCTAGCTGGCTGTGAGCAAGAGTATGGAGGGTACCGGGTGGAGTCATGGGGCGGAGAGAAAAGTGGGGGGGGGTTGGGTGGGAGTGTGGGACCATGAGGAAGGGAGGGGGAGGGGATACCTCTCAATCGAGCAGTGTTACAAACACGGAAAAGGAAACCAACTTATTCCGACGTCTGTACGTATGTGCTGAGTCAGTGGACACACCTCCAGTACTTGCAACTCTGTTTGCACAGCACCACATGGACAGAACCGCTCTGCTACCGCGAGACGTCCCCGTCCACGCCGATTCCAACGGCCCGTCTCAATAGCCAGATTGTGACTAATTACCCGCAGCCGACTAAATGCCATTCTGTGTACCTCACTAGTTTTACCACGACATTTATAGATCTCGTGAACTGTTAAGGTAGGGTTCAACACATTATAAATTAGGCTTCTAGAAGATGTAGAGTTAGAAATTGATTGCTTTAAAGATTCAATGCCGACTTTAACATCATCAACAGAATTATTAATTAAACTCTTAATGTGTTTACTTGTTGGTGTGTTAGCCGCCATGGTCAGCTTGACACACACACACACACACACACACACACACACACACACACACACACACACACACACACACGAACACGTTCGAAAACACAGACATAAAGACAAAGACAACGTAACATAGAACCACACCTGCATCCTACCACACCTCCAGACACAGAGCCACAGCTCTGCATAGCCTCGCCTCCAAGGACACGCCATCCCTCCACACAAACACCCACTCCTTTACATATGTAACCTTAACACGCAGCTGTACCTCCACCTACGTAACCCCAACCTCACATTAACAAAAGTTGTTCCACCTCAACACACGTAGCCCCACATTCACTCATTCATACACGATAACATCTTCACAAACGTCGATTCATCAACACATACATATCCATAACCCGACACACAAAGTTCTATTTCTATATACATAGCCATATCTTTAAATACATCTAGTTATCCCTGAACGCATACACACACACACACACACACACACACACACACACACACACACACACACACACACACACACATACACACACTTTTACGTGTACACAGAACAGGCGAAACTTGGAATGTGACACCCGTAGACTTTCAGAGAGCATAATTTCTTATAAAGCGATTTCATGGGCGACCGAAAGTTAGGTTAGGTCACTTTGGGCAGGGTTTGGTCTGATTAGGTAATTTTTGGTTGGGTTGGCTTCAGTTCGACTAGATATAGACGGATTAGGTTAGATTGCTTTAGAATACGTCGGTTTTGATAGGTTTTGGGTTGGGTTTTATTTGGTTGGGTTAGGCTGGGTTAGGTTCGATTGGATTAGGTCATTTTAGGCTTGACTGGGTTGGGTTAGGTCGGGTATGGTATGGTTAAGTGAGACTGGGTAGGATTAGGTAGGGTTAGATGCGGTTAGGCTGCGTCAGAATTGGTTAGGTTAGGTATGGGAAGGTTATGTGAGGTTAAATACAATTAGACTGGGTTAGGTGAGGCTAAGTTAGATTAGGTTGGGTTGATTTGGGTTGGATTAGGTCATTCGAGGTTAGGCAGTGTTCAGTTTGAGCAAATATGGATAGGTTAGTTGAGACTGGGCTCGGTCTTTTGTTGGTCGGTCCTTCCAATGTCAAACATCATAGGAGGTGAACGTGATTTTGTGTGTGTGTGTGTGTGTGTGTGTGTGTGTGTGTGTGTGTGTGTGTGTGTGTGTGTGTATGTGTGTGTGTGTGTGTTTGTGTTTGTGTGTGTGTGCTCGCTTCGTGTTTCGTCTATTTTATATATTTTGTGTGTGCCTTGTGTAACTAAAACTTCGTTTTTACGTTTGGGTTCTCATGTGACTGAGGGTGGACTGCTTAAGAATAGCGTCCTTTATAGTTACGATTCCCTCTTCCTTAGTATAGCATATGTTTTTAGTTTATTTAGCTTTCTCTGGACGATTGTATAAGAGCTTCGTGGAAAATACTAGAACTAGAACGATGGCAGTAGATACCGCCTTGTGTACCAGATATCCTGCCCAAGTATCATTAGCAGATATCTTGCCCAAGTTGAATAAAGTCGTCTGAAGTAAGAATAAGGTTGAAGAGACGTTGCTGTACTGAAAGTCGTTGGATATGCCTTGTTTTATGTCTTTTCGTATGTGGCTGCGAGATAACAGATTCAGGTTCAGTCTTTTATGGCAAGCGTTAATAGATATCTCAGTGCTTTGCTTAATGTGGAGGTTAATATGTCAATGGAATGCTTCTGAAGCTTTCCGCCTCCTCTCAAGTAAGGATGTGTACTGTCTATTATACTCGTCCAATTGGTAACATCACTGGTATGTGTTTACAGCTCCCCACCTCTCAGGCATGGGTGTTTACTCGTGTGTTTTACATAGGAGTCTATTATACTAGTCGTATTGGTAATCTGTCAATGGTATGTTTTTAAAGCCTCCTACCTCCCTCTCGTGCAAGGTGTTTATTATCTATTACACTCCTCCTAATGGTGATGTGTCAATAGCACGTTTATATTTCCCGACCTCCCTCGTGCAAGGCTTTTTACTGCTTATTACACACACCATATTGGGAGTTGTACACGTCCTGTCTGATTATACAATGACAACTCTCTCAAATCATTCATGGTCTTCTCATAACCCTCTTCAGCCTCTGAACCACGTAGTCAAGTCTGCGTTTACTTTAGCACTCCTCACAGTCCTCATCAGCCTCCGAACCACCTATCCAAGCCTTACTGTTCTCTTGCCCTGTGCTCTTCTTGTCGTTCTTCGTTTTTCTCACTCTTTTTCTGGCCTCATTCAGCCTTTCTGCTTTTTTCCTTTTATTCTCAGCTCTCTTCATATTCTCTGTTCTCTTTGCTTTTACTCTCTGCTCTTTTTCTTATCCCTCCTCTTTTTCTCTCGTTTTCCTGCCACGGTCCGCCAGCTACAATATTTCATGGTATATTATGCAGATACGAGGCTGTAAGTAATGACCAGGCAAGATGATATATTGTAGCCGTGGCGAATCAGGCAGACATATATGGTGAAAGGTTAGACAAAGACTTACATATTCCTTTTCGTTTTCGTTTTTAAAGGCTCCAACATGCTTGCATGTGTCGGCCTTGGTCACCTAATGGCGGCTCTCCACGCTGCACGATCTATTGCAGCCTCACTGTTCAGTCCCTTAACCCTAAGGTCACACTTAATGACCTCGTCCCATGTTTTTCTCGGTCTACCCCTCATAACCCCACCCCCAATATTAACACTCCTCACCCTCCCCACCCAATTATCATCCCCCATCCTCTCCACATGTCCAAACCACCTCAATCTACCTCTCCTCATCTCAACACCAATACACTCCAGTCCCATCCTACCTCTCAACTCTTCCATCGTAAACCCAGCCCCACCAGGCCTTGGATGCAGGGACGCACTGCACATCCACCTAATCATTGTCATTTCTGTACGTCTGAGTCGGTGAATATCTTCCTCCTTCACTGCCCAGGTCTCACTGCCATACAGCATTACAGTCCTAACACATGCTGCATACAAAGACCTCTTAGCACGTAGGGAGAGCCCTCTCAATGTCAGGAGAGGCAAAAGCTCCCTGAACTTCTTCCAACCACTTCTCACCTTAGCCACAGAGCTAGCTCCAGCCTCACCTCCAGCACACAACATGTCTCCCAAATAACAACATTCTTCCACACACTCAAGAGATTCACCAGCAAGTTCAATCCTTTCACGTCTGACAATCTCCACCTGCTCACCTCTGCACGCCATACACATAAGATCAGCATTATCTCGCAGTCTACCTCTGATACCACTACATCTCTTATGCACCCATTTATCACACACACCGCACAAGATGGAATTACTTCCCACGCCCTTGTGGCAAACTGCACATGGCCACTCTCCCTCGTCTTTGACAATACCGCCACCAACCCTAGATATCATCACTTTTGTTTTATCTGCATTTACCCTTAAACCCTTTTGCCCCATACCATCTCTCCACTTCCTAAACCTTTCCTCCGCCTCCCTTTCATTCTCTGCAATCAACACCAAATCATCAGCATACAACACCTCCATATCATTTAAGAGTCTCTCCCACCTGCTCACTGTGACATCCTCTGGCACAGTCACCTGAGCACACCGACTGGCACTAGCACAAATGTACAAAATATCGGCCATTTGGCTCACATTAGTATCAATGTCAGGATCAAACTGGGGAATATCGAATCGAGAAAGGTCCCCAATAAAGTTTTCGATGTGAACATCACAAAACTTTATAGGACGTTTTAACCGAGATTTCTTCTTCTTACAACTTCAATACAAAACTGCATGATCACCAAGCGAACCCGCCCGCACACCAAGGCACACCCTATCCACCACAGGGGGGGACAGAGCAACCGCTATGGGGGCGTGATCCGATGGAATATCAAGACCATTATTCACAGTGAAACTTTAAATGCAGTTTAAAATATTGGTAGAAGCATTACACACATCTACTTCAGAAATCCATTCATTATGTTTCTGTGCGTGACAAAAATAAATGGGGAGAAATTGTGAATGAATAAATGATGACGCAGCCCTGAGGGGATATTCTCCCGCATTTGGTCTGATTAGCTAGTCAGGTCAGGTGCGAGTAAGGGGATGGGTCTATTATGATGTGAAAGGGGTAAACCAGCTCTGCTGTCGGGCCCTGCTGCGGATGTCACTGATTGTACTGTGCATTTGACCCATGTGTGGTGTGGTGCGGTGAGGATCTGTCCCTTCTCCCCTTTGGGGCTAAGATGCGAATGACTCTGTTTGAATGGATGAGTAAATGTGGAGTGTGTCGTCCTGTCTCGGCTACCTCCCTTTCCATGGGGGAAGCAGCCTAGGTATATAGATAGATAGATGTTTCCTATACGTCAGATTGCTCTTATAATGTTTTTCACCATATTTCAAGTTATTTACCACCACTAAATTTTGTTCTACACATACAGTAGTCATAGTATTTGCATTCTCATTAGGCAAATTAATTTGCTCAGGAATCTCAGGGTAGGTGAAATAATCAGATCCAGGGACAAGTAAATTCACTAAATACTTTGAACACCAGTACCAAAACGTGTGTTCAGGTCTCCCATTCGTAGAACATTACAATTTTCCTCTTTTCCACGTATGATTTTCTCTTGTATATAACTGAAACTGTTAGGATTAAAGTACTGCGAATCTGTAGGGGATATATACACAAACCCCAAGAGCACAGTGCTCAATAGGGACAATCTGAGCCAAACTTGGTCTTTCATTTTACAGTCTACACCCATCACAGATGACTGTAAACAACGCTTTACCAGTACCCCCCCTCTATGTCCGTCTGACCTCACAGTGTCTCTATAACAAACATAGCCAGGTAGAGAGATACCATCACTATTTTTCACTCCATTCAACCCTATCACATCGTAATTCATTAACAATGCCAGTACAGTACATTGGGCTTTTCTAACTTTGTACGAACCCCATTGATGTTCCACGACATGATTGCAACATGTCTTCTTTGTGGTTCACCTAGAAAGGAGCCGGCCGCCAGCTGTCGACGACCACCTGATCGCGATAAAGTTTCCTCTCATTCGTGTTCAGCCTGATCGTGCAGCCGACGTTCTCTGGTTTAGTCCTCTCTGCCGGCTCAACATCCCGCACACACACACACACACACACACACACACACACACACACACACACACACACACACACACACACACACCTCACTTAGCAACTTGTCGGCAGACGCGAATACATGATTTAGGAAGCAGCTTTTTTTTTTTTTTTTTTTTTTTCCTATCGACCATTGAGGCCGGAGCCTCTGGTCATTGAGGCAATTATATATGTATATATATTGACACATATATACATATATATATACAAACATATATATATACATACATACATACATACACACATCCATACATATGAACATACACACTTTCATGCACACGTACATATATATATATATATATATATATATATATATAATAATTTTTATTATTATTTTTTTGTAGTTTTATTTTTATTATTTTTATTTATTTTTTATATTTTAACCTTATATTACTTATAATCAAAAATACCTAATCTAAAGACCCTAAAACTAACCACCTAACAGACAAATCGCTAACCTATACTAGATCCTAAGAGACAAATAACTAGACCTACACTAATGTTCAAAAAGCCTTGACCAAGAGAACACCATCGACTACAGATATGTAATACCTTTCTACATTACATACCTGCACATTACATACCTGCACTCATCACCTGGTGACTGTCAGTCGAGGCACAACCTAATATAGGGGCCATCAATATATGAAAGGGAACCAGACGAGTCAGGAACATTTCCATATACGTCAGCTGTCGTCCCTAATTAGAATAACTTAAGCAAGATAGTATAATGTATTTACACAATTTGTACAAAAAGCGAAGAACCTCGCCCAGCAGACCACCATCGACTGCAAGTGCCCAATACCTTCCTATATTGCACACTTGCACTCATCAGCTGGTGACTGTCAGGCGAGGAACTTGGCTTAATGTAGGGGACATCTATATTAGAAATGGATCGGTGGGAGGAGGAACTATTTAAAATATGTCAACTGTCAACCCTAATTAATATTACAATATATACATATTTACTGTTCATAAAAACCATAACCACACAGTAAAAAAGTCACATCACTCTGATCAGTCCGGTCTCTCTCAAGAAAGCCATCAATTTATCAGTCATAACAATGTCCCCATCACCCACGATGGTGGAAAGGGTGAAGGGGATGTCTGCTGCGCCGCAGTAATTTATACGAAGTAAGTGAAGCACGTTCACGAATAAATCGCCGACAGCGCAGGATGATATGACTGATAGATAACACCGCATTACAGATGTCACAGTGCGGTGGGAAGCGTCTTTCCATATAAGGTTTCATGTGGGTTAAAATGGTGGCATTGAGCCGTAACCGTGCCAACACTTTTTCTTCTAGGCGACTGGGACGGTTGGCAGTGTCCCAGTCGCCCAGGTACGGCTTACAAGTTGGAATATTTAGTCTGGTCCACTGACCTGGCCACAGAAGATTTATTGATTTCTTAACGAGAGAGAGAGACGACCGTAGATCACGAGGAACGTCCCAAGTCTCCTCGAGCTCCACAGCCGACTTTGCAAGTAAGTCAGCCCGCTCATTGCCGTAGATACGACAATGACCAGGCACCCAGATAGCGTGAATAACTTGTTGCATGAATGCAACTTATTAACGATGCTGCCCTGGTTCTCGTGAGAGTCCGTAGTGTAAGATGCAATTGCCTGAAGGGCTGATTTTGAATCTGAATATATGACAAATGAGTCATGCCTAGAATTGATAAGGCTTCCAGACTCCACTGAGGAAGAGCTATTCTTTCTCTCCCTTGCTGGACCAGGAGCGGGAAGGACATGAGGACGTGACTGCTTAGTGAGGGTGGTCAAATTAATTTTGTCAGACTTGTCAGGCTTCTGTTTTGGCCGCACTCACTGCGAAGGAGCAGCGGCAGCATGAGAGTATGATGTAGCAACAGGGATGTCCGTAAGAGAGTTGGAACGTATAGGAGGCTTAGACTGAGAGGTAGGGCGTGGGGCATGAGGAGCGAATGTTAGGTCAGTCTGTGTCTCAACGGTGCACATCACGGGACGGGACACAACCGCCGATGCATAGGAGATATTAGGCTTGGGAGTTCCATGCAACTCCTTCACCTTCTTCCTTGCATCGTAAAAGGAAATGCCCTCAGTAGCTTTCTCAGTGCAGACCTCTTTCTCCTCCTTCCACTTGGGACAAACCCTCGAGGAAGTGGAGTGAGCATCCTGGCAGTGAAAGCAGCACTCAGTCTCGGATGTACAGTTGTCAGCAGAGTGACCTACAGCCGCACACTTGCCACACACGATGTTGGAAGCCCGACAAGCCTTTTCATGATGTCCATAGAGCTGACATTTTGAACAACGAAGGGGATTCGGGATGTACGGTCTTACATTTACAATTTCATATCCTACTTTGACATTTGTAGGTAGAAAAACTCTGCCAAAAGTGAGGACAACATTGGCTGTCTTCGTCCTTACGCCTTCCTGATAACGAGTGATGAATCTGGCATCAATTACATCCTGCTGAGCAAGTTCCTGTATGATCTCTTCCTCACTCATCACCATGAGATCCCTGCAAGTGATAACACCCTTGCAGGAATTCATGGATTTTGGGATCTTGGCTTCGATATCATGACAGTGAAACTTGCGCAGCTTTAGCAAGTCTTTAACCTGAGCTGAGTTGAATGTCTTTACTAGGAGGTCCCCATTTCCAAGTTTTTTTACTTGTTCCACCTCTCCCGCACAGTGGTCAATCACCTTCTTGACAATGAAGGGGCTGAGTCTGGACAGGGAGTGGAACCTAGTGCATGAAGCGTTACGAAGGTCGCGTTATTTACAGGTATGTCAAGCGGGGAACGAGTCTGGCGTCCGTCAGTCTGGAGCCGGTCAGTCACGGTAGGGATGTCGTCAGGACTACCTCCCCCTTTGAAGGGGGGGAAGGCAGTAGGGGCGTCCGTCATAGCTACCACTTCCCCCGTGAAGGGGAAGTGGGAAGAGAGAGAAAAACGACCAAGGGGCAAAGTACTTGGGGAAGACCCACCTAGGCTGAGATTACCCTCTCAACCCACTCTCGGGAGGACGCGCCTGTGTGTGACTCACACCCCAGAGCGATCAGTGGGGGGTACACTCCAGAGGTGAGTAAGCAAAGGCAGTCTCAGTAATTAGATATAGGCACCTGCTATATCTACTAAGGCCAGGGAAGAAAATGAGGTCTAGCTAACCTAAATTTATTGAAGAGCGCCCTAGTGGCGAAAAAAAAAGAAAAAGCTAACGCCGGTGAGGCAACCCTGCAGCTAGAGGAGAGCTCAGAAACACGTCTTCCTTCACCACGACCATTCATCAAAGTCCAGGAAGCAGCAAAGACAGCAACAATATTAATACTCGGAGGAAGGCCAAAAGCAGAGTACAGGAACCAGTTTATGTCAACGTTTCGCCCACAAAGCTTCTTCAGGAACATCATTACTGGACAACACTCCACTCCTTAAACAGACCCAAGTCTGACTGGTAGTGCAGGATTGTGTACTTGTGTTCTGGTCACCATTCAGGCTTAGGTCAATTTAAATAGTGAAGCACTGTCTACTGGTGTTGTTCCTGAAGAAGTCTTGGGGCAGAATGTTGCAAGTGGGATTCTGTACTCTGCTTTTGGTCTTTCTCTATATACAGCAGCGAATACACCATAATTTTACTGTTTATCTTCCTAATGAAAGCTTACCCAGAATCCAGCTAAATGAAACGAGTATTTCCCCATCCAATTTTTATCCCATACTCCACACTCGGGACGATTTGCATCAGTATATGACCGATTCCCGCCTCAGTGTTACGAGTCCTTTGACGGAAGGTAATCGAATATTGTTTTTGCTGGGTTTTATGGGCCGGCTAAATGCCTCACACATAGTAAAGCCTCTAGTCATACAAGCCTCCGCACGCAACATACTGGTGAAGCACAAATGGTGATGAGTTTCTGTAGTGAGAATGACGCCAGATCCAATATTGACCCTCTGCAGTTCGGGACAGCTCTAGTATTACGCAAGTCTAATTGAATGTTGTTTTTGCTCAGTTACAGTATATGGATCAGGTTAATGTCTCTCACACTGGGAAGCCTTAAGTCTTACAAGGTTAGGCACGCAACACAGAAGCACAAATGGTGATGGGTGTCTGTAGTGAGAGTGATACGTAAATGTGTTATAATGATTCATCCCGTCAGTCTGCAATATGAACAGACAGGGTGATCACATATGCAAGTGAGTGAGTGTGTGTGTGCGCGCGTCCTTTACCGCAGCATTTTGTAAGTAGAAAATGGAAAACTTTGACCAGTTCCCTTTCGCTACCTCAGTCCATGTAATAAGGTGCTGGAATTTCCTATCAGGAAAAGGCATGGTATCACTTTTCTCTCATGTCATCTCAGTTTATATTTTTATTTTTATATTTTCCTTTACCTTACTTTCATTTATTCTTTCCCCCATTTATATCCCCCACACTCCTACCTTCATTAATTCTTTTCCTCATTGTAATTTCCCTTATCAGGCAAATCACTTAGGATCCTCGCAAGCCTGTACTTAGAGCCGATAGCATCAGTGGTTATAATCATTCCAAGCAGGAAAATTGTACACTTGAAATACACAGCCTCTTCGACTTATGGTCCTCCTCATTGTAAAGGGTGAGGCATAAGTCTGTAGGCATATGGAAAGGACACATCTGAGGTTATCCTGTGTGTGTGTGTGTGTGTGTGTGTGTGTGTGTGTGTGTGTGTGTGTGTGTGTGTGTGTGTGTGTGTGTGTGTGTGTGTGTGTGTGTGTGTGTGTGTGTGTGTGTGTGTGTGTGTGTGTGTGTGTGTGTGTGTGTGTGTGTGTGTGTGTGTGTGTGTGTGTGTGTGTGTGTGTGTGTGTGTGTGTGTGTGTGTGTGTGTGTGTGTGTGTGTGTGTGTGTGTGTGTGTGTGTGTGTGTGTGTGTGTGTGTGTGTGTGTGTGTGTGTGTGTGTGTGTGTGTGTGTGTGTGTGTGTGTGTGTGTGTGTGTGTGTGTGTGTGTGTGTGTGTGTGTGTGTGTGTGTGTGTGTGTGTGTGTGTGTGTGTGTGTGTGTGTGTGTGTGTGTGTGTGTGTGTGTGTGTGTGTGTGTGTGTGTGTGTGTGTGTGTGTGTGTGTGTGTGTGTGTGTGTGTGTGTGTGTGTGTGTGTGTGTGTGTGTGTGTGTGTGTGTGTGTGTGTGTGTGTGTGTGTGTGTGTGTGTGTGTGTGTGTGTGTGTGTGTGTGTGTGTGTGTGTGTGTGTGTGTGTGTGTGTGTGTGTGTGTGTGTGTGTGTGTGTGTGTGTGTGTGTGTGTGTGTGTGTGTGTGTGTGTGTGTGTGTGTGTGTGTGTGTGTGTGTGTGTGTGTGTGTGTGTGTGTGTGTGTGTGTGTGTGTGTGTGTGTGTGTGTGTGTGTGTGTGTGTGTGTGTGTGTGTGTGTGTGTGTGTGTGTGTGTGTGTGTGTGTGTGTGTGTGTGTGTGTGTGTGTGTGTGTGTGTGTGTGTGTGTGTGTGTGTGTGTGTGTGTGTGTGTGTGTTCGTGTTCGTGTTCGTGTTCGTGTTCTTGAGGCAGTTCTGCTTCATCACCAAACTAGCTCTCGTAACATCACTAACCAACACCGATGACTGGCACCTCAAATCAGTACCTCCCTCGACCAGTGCCCAGTTATCAAGCCTCTTCCCCTGTATGTTGCTGAGAGGAGAATTGGGTGATATTTTTATAGCCTCGTGAGTGACTTCAGATGGCACAGTACTCGTTACCAACAGTGTATCAGGCGCCTTGGTCATAATTCTTAGTCCTTTCGAAGAGATTACATTTAAACGATTCAGTTTAGGTTTAGGATGGATTAACTTGCCTACCTGCTTACCTGCCTGCGTGCCTGCCTGTCTGCATACCTAATTACCTACCCAATTACATGCGTTCCTGCGTAACTGCCTTCGTGCCTGCGTGTTCGTCTACCTACCTGCCTGCCTACACACACACACACACACACACACACACACACAAAGGCTAGGGAGACATGTTTAAGGCTATTTAGTGATGAGATGAACCCCGTGATAAAACTAGCAAGGTTTTGTTTGGTGTGTCCTGCCCTCTGTTTCTCCAACCCACAAACCTGTTTATTTATTTCCATATTAAGACAAACCCCCCATTTACCATATAATTATCGAAGTTCCTATTTATTCTCTTAGTTATTATTTATCTTCTATCTTAATTATCCATAGACTACCCCAAAGCTGTCTCATTATTACCATACTAATCAGATCCACCTCTTTCTCAGACACTCTTTCTCAGTGTAATTATTTATCCCAAAACCAATTTATTCTCAAGCTCAGCTAAACCCACCTTTATGTGTTAGTTTTATGTTTTTCCTTTTTAATATTAACTTGCCTTATTGTGAAACGTTTGGTGGTTATATAAGTGAAGACAAAGGATTAAGTAAGCAGTCCTAAACTCTGGTTGAGACAGAGAACGTTGATAAGGCAAAAGAATGATTATAAATGTATGTCGACCCAGCATCCTAGCCGTCAATTCTCCAAGTCTAGAGAGAGGGCCGAGGGAGCGCAGTGGTGAATGGAGTCAGTGTGGACCGCGAGTGAGCTAAGAGAGGACGGACGCCCCTGTCACTCCCTCCAGGGACAGAGTGTCGCGGCTGCGTTAGTGGTTCGGTTCCTTACTCTCCTGCAGAAGTCTCACCTCGAAGCCTCCTTCCACTCGTTCACAAGTCTCAAAAGCCTCCTTGCACGGCTGGATTAAGCATGTGGGAGGCCCGGGGCCCGCTTGGAAGGGAGGCCCCTTTTCCAACTCCCCCAGTGGCATACACCACAGACTGGTAACCTAAATCCTAATATATAAATAGCCCTTGTTACGGTATATTTCCCTGGTGTGCTTGTAAGTGTGGTGTCGCCTTTTGTTCCATATTACAGGTTGCAGTGTAGACTTCGGAGCTCCCTTTTCTCAGCGATTTATTGCGTGTATTGCACCTCGGCCTCTTACTGGATGTTATTAGGAAAGTTGTTGTTTGTTTCTCGCTTTTTTCAGCTGGAATAATCCCTTCAGTAGGAGAGGCTTTATGTTAGAAAATAAAGCAGCGTAAAAAACGTAAATTCTGGTTAAAGAGGATCATGACCATTGTATTGTAATTGGGAACGCGAAGGGGAAGTCAAGTACTGTCCTATGATTTGACGGTAATTAAAGGGACACCTGTAATTAAAGGTGATTAGCCCACATCCCTCACTGCAGGTACGGAAGGGCGAGACGTGTCCTATCCTCATCAGGTATTTCAAAAATTGTCGTAACCAATAGGGAGCTTGTCTTTACATTTGCGCTTTCAGTTTTAATACTTAATCCTGGCTGCAGCATCCAGGTGACGTCCTGTTTATTCTTGTTGTTACCAGACGATTTTATTCAGCATAGGAAAGGTCTGTCGTACTGGAGGGGTCATCTCTTCCTGTTCTATAAGTCTGTCCTGTGTTGAATAAAACTGGAAGAAAATATTAAGGAATGAAGAAGGCATCCCCAGGGTCAGAGAGTTGATCAAGCAGACCTAAGTGTGTGTGTGTGTGTGTGTGTGTGTGTGTGTGTGTGTGTGTGTGTGTGTGTGTGTGTGTGTGTGTGTGTGTGTGTGTGTGTGTGTGTGTGTGTGTGTGTGTGTATCTTTTTCTCGCTGCCATGGACTCACCTAGGTATTCCACTGAGGCAAACATCATACCCTTATACTTAGAGGAGGGAACATATCACGGTCAGGGGGTTCATCTGTCCATCCTCGAGTTTGGCATCAGTTGGGATTCGGAATAATCTTTTTAGTCGGGTATTCTCGTGAGGTAAGTAAGCTCCCTAACACCTTTTCCTTACCGGTTTATTTTTGCTTGCATCTCATTAATAATTCCTTGCATGTTATTTTTGCCTTCCATGATGGTGTTTAAAAGATATACGCAATATACAGGAGAGTAGTAAGGCACACTATGGAAAATAATTCGCTATGGATAAGGTGTCAGGGAGCCACCTTAACCGACGAGAATACAGGCTTTAATCCCATCAGTCTGAGCATTATTTCCTTCACTACTGCAGACAGAGTGGCACGAAAAAGTATATATGGAACGTTGTGGTGGCGCTGTGGATGTGCTGGTGTTTTTAGAGAGAATGGAGAATGTGAGACTGACTAGGAGAGTATGTGAGTGGGGTGAAGGTGGAGGGGGTGTGGGAGAAACCGAGGATGAGATGGAGGGGTCGGGTGGAGAGGTAGATGAGTGAGGAGGGTGTAAACTGGAGAGAAGGAAGCGGGATGGCAAAGGATAGAATGACCTGGCGACGATATATTTGTAGCCACCCTTTCCTAGATTCAGGTATCTTACTATAATACTTGAAGACAAATTAGAAGAGGCCTGGTCTAAGCTGAATGAAAACGTGTGGGTGATAAGAAGATACCGATGCCGAGAAACGTTTGTATATAGAAAGGATTAATGGGGGCCTTCTAACAAATTTACAGATACCGAATAACGTTTTCATATAGATGGGATTAATAGAGACTTTCTGGTCGATATACCGACACTGAAAAACGCTTGCATATAGAAGGGGTTAATGGAGACTTTCTAACCACGTATTCAGCGTAGGTCAGACGGGTTCACCTGACAGCACCCCTCCACCTCGCTCTCTTCTGCCCAGCGAGAATAAAACGGAAAAGACGTGATCCTATCGTATCTGGGAGTCCGGGGAGGTGCCAGATTCAGTCACGTTGTTACTACACGTGCGAATTTCCCGCTACTGAGTGAAATCTTCCCGGGTTAATGCCTTGAATCCCGGTGATGTCCATTCTTTTTTTTAAGTTTATTCTTGTTATTATAGTCTGTTTATTTTCATCTGACGGAACCAGACCACTCCCACAAAGAGAATGCTAAGTCGTTGTAGCGTGAAATTCAGTGGGCCTCAGTTAAGAGATAGAAATGAGTCCCCTTGGTTACTAGTCAAATCTGCTCTCCAGCACGAATGTATAAAAAAATACCCCGCCGAATTGAAAGGGTTAAATTTGTTATCACGGAAAAGGAAAAAAAAAGTTTATAAGAGATAGTTTTCCACCGTTTAGCCGCAGTTCCTTCTTCCATGCTTAAAAAAATTAAAAAAAAAAATTGTCCCTCTTCTGAATAAAATCGTCTGGCGTTGGTCATAGAAACTGGTTAACTCCTTCAGTCCGATGACACAGTTTTATTTTAATTATGTTTGTCTATTTCTGTCTCTCTGTCTGTCTCTGTCTCTGTCTGTCTGTCTGTCTCTCTCAAGACGATTTTAAACTTGGAAAAGACCCTTAGTGGCGAAGGGGTTAATGAAGGCTAGATATAACCCCTCCAGTTCGACAAATCCCCTTTAAGCTGGATAAAATCGTCTGGAGATTGCACGAATAAGATTACAGTACTCGTAGTGAAAGGGTTGTGTACCACGTTAGCCACACCGCACACCCTCACTCCTCGAATTCTAGGACAGTGAATGAAACGAGGTACACTTAAGAGACATAAAAGTTCTGCCTGGTATTCTGCTGCTCCCACTTAACACTTAGAGAGAGAGAGAGAGAGAGAGAGAGAGAGAGAGAGAGAGAGAGAGAGAGAGAGTGAGAGAGTGTGTGGGGGGGAAATCCGTCACTTTCCTGTATTGTATCAGAGGGAATGATTGGGGGGAGAAGCATACGAAGCCTCTCCCAGTTTAGGAATATTAGGCAACAGAGGGAAGTAAAAAGTAGAAGAGATGAGGTGAAATATTGGGTGAAGTTTTTGTGTCTGGCTGTATAGTACTGTTACACAATTACACTTTCACACACACACACACACACACACACACACACACACACACACACACACACACACACACACACACACACACACACACACACACACACACACACACACACACACACACACACACACACACACACACACACACACACACACACACACACACACACACCTCAACCCCAGTGCCCTTTTATGCTCAGTGACCCGTACTTAGGCTATGGTGTCATGTGTTTACTTCTTTCCAGAGCTGAAAATATTGTCTGAGTATTAACCCTCTTATTCCCTGACATTTTATTATTCTAGCTATTTCCAGACGAATTGATTTAGTTAAGAGGGTCTGCTTGAAGTGGCAGGTCTTGATATAACCCTTAAGAAAGCCACGACATGCCATGACCGGCACAACAGCTGAGCAGAGAAAAATAATGATGCTCTGTTCTTGTCTAGCGGAAAAGTTTTGGGTGTTTCTCGGCTATACTTGGCTCTATGGGAAAAGAGAGAGAGAGAGAGAGAGAGAGAGAGAGAGAGAGAGAGAGAGAGAGAGAGAGTTCAATAGCTGGAAAGGAGACAATGCTTTGGTGTTCCTCAAAGCAGGGCAATTTTACAAGCCATATTGGGCAAGAGTTTTACTTATTGATACCAAATTTTAGCTGAAGTATTGTGTTCTCACTCGATTCGCCCACTTAAGAAAAGTATCCTATCCTTGTGTGTGTGTGTGTGTGTGTGTGTGTGTGTGTGTGTGTGTGTGAGAGAGAGAGAGAGAGAGAGAGAGAGAGAGAGAGAGAGAGAGAGAGAGAGAGAGAGAGAGAGAGAGAGAGAGAGAGAGAGAGAGAGAGAGAGAGAGAGAGAGAGAGAGAGTACGAGGATGCAGACAGACATAGGAACAAAACACATCCAGTCACTTAAACCTCAGACAGAGTACCAAGTGGAAGGGACTCAAGTTTTAGGCCACATTACAAAACACAGACCAAAGCAATGTACAGGAAAAAGCACCACTGGGCCAGAAAAACAATATACGAAAAACAGTAGGGCCTTAAAAACAAAAGACAACAAGGAGGGCAGGAGATCAAGCTGTGTTGATTGCCTTGATTGTCTCCTCTATCTGACAGAGCGTTGGACACTACGGGAGTCATTTCTGGTCATTGTCTTTTGTTTTGACCGTAACAGTGGGCCAAAACAATAGAAAAAACAACAGAGGCTTATAAACAGGAGGCAGGAAGGAGGGCGGGAGGGAGGGCTGTTATGTACTGCCTCTTCCATTCAACACAACACTAGCAGTTGGACCTAATTATCTACGGGAGGATTCTCTCTCTCTCTCTCTCTCTCTCTCTCTCTCTCTCTCTCTCTCTCTCGTTTTTTGTCTGTACTACATTAGAAGGACGCATCGTGCCGATTGTGTACCCAATTTTTTAACACGAGAGAGAGAGAGAGAGAGAGAGAGAGAGAGAGAGAGAGAGAGAGAGAGAGAGAGAGAGAGAGAGAGAGAGAAAGTGTAAATTTTTCCCTGTAGTACACATCTCAGACACTCCTAAATAAACACACACACAAACACACAAACTTATGTACACAGAACAGGCGAAACTTGGAATTTGACATCCGTAGACTTTCAGGAGGCAGCAAAATTTTATTAGCGAATTAATAGCCGATCGAAAGTTAGGTTAGGTCACTTTGGGCAGGGTTTGGTCTGATCAGGTAATTTTTGGTTGGGTTGGGTTCAGTTCCACTAGATATAGACGGATTAGGTTAGATTGCTTTAGAATACGTTGGTTTTGATATGTTTTGGGTTGGGTTTTATTTTGCTGGGTTAGGCTGGGTTAGGTTCGGTTGGGATTAGGTCATTTTAGGCTCGACTGGGTTGGGTTAGGTCGGGTATGGTATGGTTAAGTGAGGCTGGGTAGGATTAGGTAGGGTAAGATGCGGTTAGGCTGCGTCAGAATTGGTTAGGTTAGGTATGAGGAGGTTACATGAGATTGTGAGGTTAAATACAATTAGACTGGGTTAGGTGAGGTTAAGTTAGATTAAGTTGGGTTAACTTGGGATGGATTAGGTCATTCGAGGTTAGGTAGGGTTCAGTTCGAGCAAATATAGATAGGTTATTGGAGACTGGGCTAAAATAAATTGGTTTATGCATTGCGGTCTTTTGTTGGTCGGTCCTTCCAAAGTCAAACATCACAGGAGGTGGGCGTGGTTTTGTGTGTGTGTGTGTGTGTGTGTGTGTGTGTGTGTGTGTGTGTGTGTGTGTGTGTGTGTGTGTGTGTGTGTGCTCGCTTCGTGTTTCGTCTGTTTTATATATTCTGTGTGTGCCTTGTGTAACTAAAAGTTTGTTTTCAGTATAGCATATGTTTTTAGTTTATTTAGCTCTCTCTGGACGATTGTATAAGAGCTTCGTGGAAAATACTAGAACTAGAAAGATGGCAGTAGGTACAGCCTTGTGTACCAGATATCCTGCCCAAGTTTCATTAGCAGATACGTTGCCCAAGTTGAATAAAGTCGTCTGAAGTAAGAATAAGGTTGAACAGACGTTGCTGTACTGAAAGTCGTTGGATATGCCTTGTTTTATGTCTTTTCGTATGTGGCTGCGAGATAACAGACTCAAGTTCAGTCTTTTATGGGAAGCGTTAATAGATATCTCAGTGCTTTTACTTAATACTCAAACACCTCCCAGACACATTCATAAATGCACTTACAAACTTTACAACGCTGCCTTGGCATCCGGCTACTTTCCGGATACGTTTAAGACCGCGACAGCAACTCTAATCCCCAAAAAAGACAAGACAACAACAGACCCCTTAAACTTCAGGTCCATCAGTTTACTCGAAGTGCTGGGAAAAACGTTCGAACGAATCATCAACAGTAGATTACGCCAATACTTAGAAGATGAAAACCTTCTTTCCCCCAGACAGTTTGGCTTCAGACCTAGACGATCCACACAGGACGCCCTAAACATCATCACCAATTACTTACACATCAACCAAAACATCCGCAATGCATACAAGACAGCCCTTATTACTCGAGACGTAAAACGTGCATTTGACTCTGTTTGGCACGCAGGCCTGAAGTACAAAATCTGCGAACAATTCAACTTTCCTTCACTCATTAAAAAACTACTTTGCAATTTTCTAGACAACCGCACAATGCGCATTAAATTTAAAGATAATTACTCAGACTTTTTCCAGCTTCATGCAGGTGTACCTCAGGGCTCCGTCCTCGCACCCACCCTCTACACACCCTACACAAATGACATCCCCACCCCACTACATGACGATTCACTCACCATCCAATACGCAGACGACATTACTCAACTTGTACGATCAACGACAATTGACGGAATTACCAACAAAGCGAGGATAGAGCTGGACCGAACTGCACGATGAGAGCAGAAGTGGCGGATTCAAGCGAATCCCTTGAAATGCACAGTGACATATTTTCGTATTAAATCAGCCAACCCCCGCCCACTTTTTCTAAATTCGCGTGATCCCGATCGCGTTCCCATTCCTATTAGGAATACTTGCACCGTACTTGGTCTTACATACGACAAAAACTTCATTTCATCATCATATACGAGGCAAGGCAGGCGTGGCTGGCACTGCACTAACACAAATATACCGGTTCCGTAGTGCAGCATCTTCAACTAAATTTCATCTGTATAAAGCACTGATCAGACCACTGCTCACGTATTCACCGTTAAGTCTATCTCTTTCGGCCAAAAGCAACATTCTATATTTACAGAGAGTTCAAAACAAAGCCATACGTTGGGCACTGAGCATACGGTGGGATGATTTTGTCACCAACATACACTCTTATGAACGCGCCAACATTCCACCCATCAACACTTACCTTCACCACCTACAACAAAAACAAATCACCAAACTCACCGACGTTCACACTGACTTCATCGACTTTTTCACCCGGATCACACCCCCCACACGACCTCTAGCCAACCTCTTCCACCCTGACGCAAGACCTGCACCAACCCCATTGTTCACTTAAGTACCAATAGTTTATTTATTACTGACCCTTTCATTAATTAACTACTTAGTTCACACCCAGCAACTCACTCAAGACTCTAAATCACCCCTACACCCATTATCAAGATCACGGCAGCCACGTAATAACCCGCCATCCTCATATCCAGCACCCACGCCTCAGACCCTGAACCACCCCTACACCCCCCATCAAGATCACGGCTACAGCCCAATACTCCGCCCACCCCCAAGAGAACCTACCTTGACTCCCCTTCCTCCACTCCTCCCCCCTACCTCCTCCCCTTTCCTTATCCCCCTACCCAAGCCCCCCAGGGAGCCGGAAAAATCAGATGAACCTGAGAGGCAGCCAATAAGCTAATGCTTGGCAGAGAAAGCCGTAGCTATTCACTCCTCCCGTCCTTAAGTAACAACACAGTGCACGTGCGAGACCCCCCCCTCCCTTCCCAACACCAAACACACGCACGTTGGGTTAAGCCCCGACACTCTTTCTCTTAGTCTAAATTCTTCCTCTCCTACTTAAAACACACACACACACACACACACACACACACACACACAGGCACCTTACACAATGCAACCAGGATCAGAGCTTCAGTAAGGCCGGGAGTTTAAACTAAGGCTTAGTTCCTGCCACCACGTGTCGTCGTCCTGGTTGCATAACACTCATCACATATACACAATCATTCTTACCTTCCTTCCTTTCCCCCCCTTTTCTATACGTCATTATTATTATTATATATTACTTGCTGGTGCACCTGTGCGGGCGAGATGAGCTCATCCAGTACGGGGATAGTGACATCAGTTGTCACCTCATCTACAACCTCATTGTTCACATCCTCTCTGTTCAGCACAGACTCAAAATGGAATTTAAAATCCTCATCACTGGGGCACAAGATTTCATCAGGTCTGTCCATGTTAAAGTCTCCTTTCCAATCAATTGCTCTCCACACTCTTGCGTCATCAGCGTCATCCAGCAGCCTCTCCCACCTACCAAGATTGCTACCACCTATCTCTACTGCTCTGTCTACCCTGCCTACATTGTCCTCCGCACACGAGTATAAAGCGTCAGTGATGCGCTTCTCTAAAGCATCAACATTTACATAATCTTCATTAGGTACTCTTTGCATAATATTATTCACAAATGCTTCTTTGTTGATTCTGTTAAATCTGAGTGACTTTCTCATTAAACAAGTCTTGCCAGCATTTCCATGAAGGGCTGCGTGATCCCCTAGCGACCCCGCCCTCGTCATGAGACTGTCCAAATCTACGCCTGAACACGTAACTGTTACTGTAATGGGGGCATGATCGGAAGGGAGGTCACCCCGCCTTAACACAGAAAAATCACTCATATAGTCTATCAGAGACGGTGACGCCACACATGTATCCACCTCCGAAACCCAGGTGCCGCGTCTCCGATATGTTTTATCACCAGGAAAATGTTTGTCAGCATACATGAGGTTATTAATGACAACCAATCTGTTATCAATACATATAGTACACAACAATTCAGCGTTATCGTTAGCCCTGTTTACTTCATCGTGAATCACTGGGTATGACATATCATTTACATTAGGTATCTTCGCTATCGACAATAATTGCCTCACACGTTTCCCAAATCTAGCATTCATGTCACCAATTATGATGTATCCTTTATATGTGTACCTAAAATTTACTTTTACTTGGATTGAGGCAAATAAGTCGTGGGAGTAATACGGGGAGTCACATGGAGGAATGTAACAGAAACCAAACAACACACCCTCAATGTTACGAAACTGCATCCAGACTTGATCTCCAATGCTTGTGTCGACATCAAATACCAACGTAGATAACCAGTTCTTACTACAGACAACCGTTCCACCCCGTTCCGCTGAACCAACTACCTTACTCCTATAAGTCACATATCCGGGGAATGACACTGACATAGACGTCTTAACCTCATTAATACTAATCATGAGTAAATGGAGAGTGAGTCCTAGGTATATAGATAGATAGATAGCCATCATAATTATGTAGCATCTGCTGCACATTTGTTTTTTCTAACTTTGTGCGCACTCCACCTATATTCCACGACAGTACGCTTATTTTCCTTACTTGCTGTGGTGATACAAAACACACACACACACACACACACACACACACAAATGAAGACATACTAAGAAAGATAATACCATCATTCATCAGACCAACCCTGGAGTATGCGTCAGTAGTCTGGAGTCCTCATCTAAAAAAACACATAGATAAGATTGAAAAAGTTCAAAGTGCAGCTACAAGATGGGTACCAAGCTTAAGGGATCTAAGCTACGAAGAAAAACTGAATCTACCAACACTACAGGAGAGAAGGAAAAGAGGAGACATGATTATACTATATAAATGCATATCAGGGAAGGAGAAAATAGACCTAAATGAGTATATAACCTATGGGGATGCAGCACTAAGAGGACACTGCAAAGAACTGCATAAAAGGAGAGGCAATAAAGACGTAAGGAAATTTAGTTTCCCAAATAGAGCAATAATTGACCAGTGGAATGCACTACCGAATGAAATAGTGTGTGCCAAAACGTTTCATAAATTTAAGGATATGGTTGATAAAAATGGTTTACTACACGGGACTACGAGCTTTATTCATTCCTATAAAGATACAATTAGGTAAGAACAATTAGGTAAGAACACACACACACACACACACACACACACACACACACACACAGTACAGGGAACCTCAACAAACGGTAAGAAGCAGACAAGAAACATTCAGATATTATGGATCTACAGTAAGAACTGTGAACGTCGGGGGTAGGGTTGCGAGAGGCAGACCGAAAAAGACTTGAGACGAGGTCATAGAGTGTGACCTCAGGGATAAGGAACTGAATAGGGAGGCTGCCAGAGATCAAGCAGCGTGGAGAGCCATCATGTGACTAAGGCCGACGCATGCAAGCTTATTGGAGCTTTTATAAAAGATACGATACGATCACAGTACAAAGCAACTGATTAAGCAGGAAATAACTTAGTGTAGAATCCGAATGCAGTATAGATATCGCTGGGAAATAAGCCAGGAAAGATGTGATAAACTGTAGATTAGCTGGAAAGAATGGAAAACACAATCCACTGAGTGTCCACATATAGAGCCACATGGAAATTTATATTAGACCACCGCCATTGAGAAATAAAAGTACCTTTTAACATGAGGCAATGTAAGAACGAGAGAGAGAGAGAAAACACAAAAAACAAAAGATAATGAACAGTATAAAGAATCGTCAAAGTTACATAAGGGTCCCCTACATTTTGTGGGAATTTTCTTTATTGCAAGCCCCGCCCCTAGTCTGCCTCAACCCATTTAAAACCCTCATACCCAGTCAGCTAAACTCAGTGTCGGTCTTGGAAGGGGGGAGTGGAGTGTAAATCTGCTTCTGTTAGGCCATGGCGCCAGGCCGTCTACCTGTTCAAGTGAGGAACATAATTCGTGTTTCACTAAGGCTGGGGGATGGAGGAAGGATTACTGAGAGGAGGATGTGGAGTTAAAAGGAAAGACAGACTGACAAATGAGGAAGTGAAGGAGCGTTGTGGTGTGGATATGGATGTGACAGAAAGCGTTAGGAGAAATACACAGTTGGGGTGTGAGCTAGAGGGGAGGGCAGTGAGGTGGGAGGGGGGAGGGCACCACTGCTTACGAGATGGAAGCGTCGGTGTAGTGTTAATAATTGTTCTTTATTCTTCATTTATTTTGTATTAATCTCGTCGTCTTTGTACTTATTGTTTTTATATTGCTGAAAAGTAACAGGAACTACTGTATCATGTATTAACCTTTGTATCTCTGCCTTGGGGCTAAGATGCGAATGAATGTGTTTGAATGGATGAGTTAATGGGGAGTGTGGCGTCCTGTCTCGGCTACCTCCCTTTCGTTGGGAGAAGCAGCCTAGGTATATAGATAGATAGATCTCTGCCTTATTCATTCGCGGTCCAGCAGCGGTAGCAGCAACATCTCCTCCTCTCTCCAGCATGGCCTCTACTTCTGCCACAGCTCGCAACCCGTTGAGGGGGGCTGACCTGGCAGCTGAGCCTGAGGGAGGAGAGCAGACCACCACCATCACTGGCACCGTGAAGTGGTACAGCATCAGGGCGAAGTACGGATTCATCCGGCGCCAGGATTCTGGCGCCGATGTATTTGTACATCGCTCAGGGATCGCTGCTACCTTTTCTCGGCGCCACTCGCCCTTGTTACGTCAGGGCGAGACAGTGGAGTTCCACATTCTCCAGACACCGAAGGGTCCCGAGGCTATAGACGTCACTGGACCGGGGGGTGCAGCTGTGCAAGGCTCTGCCTATGCACAGCGGCGCCCCACGGCCCAGGGGCGGCGGCCTGGGGATCCCCGATGACCTGGGGATGTGGACACCATTGTCGCCATGTGCATCGCGACGGCGAAGGCTTTCTGTGGCGATGACAAGGCAGCTATGCTCGTTCTACAACCTCAAGTCTTTGAGAAGAACGGGCTGCCACGCCTTGTCATCCCTCAGAGCTTCGCTCGTGATGCACGGCCATTCTCGCGTCAGGAGCGTCACACCACAACGCTGCAGCCTCCTAGACCCCGCACAACACCGCGGAAGAGGCTGCAGCTCGACGCTTCCCTAAACAGGGCAACTGCCGCCTCCTGCTCTACCTCTGTCCAGCCCATGGACATCGACACCGCCGATGATCACCGCCCGCCGTCAGCAGCTGAGGGAAGGGTCGCTTCTCCTGTCTTTTCCATCATACAGGAAGAAAGCGACCACACCTCCCCCTTACCACCTGATGCTGTCGTGAACCTCCAGGCCACCGAGGAGGCATGTACCTCTCCCTCCCCACCACCGACATCGAACAAGAAGAGGAAGAGGAAGAAACAGCCTAAACCACCGCCACCTGCCGAGATAGATCCTGAAGGCACTACTCCACACGCTTCTGAACCTGACCTCAGCTATAACGACACCCTCAGCAAGGCAGAAATTTCCAACATCGTAAAGTCGGCCTTTAATCCCGACATTCTCCTAGGCCGTCTAAAACAGACAGACGTATCCTTATTTTCCAAACTAACCAGCCCCAGCAGTTCCTCGTAGAGGCTGCTCCACTGACATCTCTGATAACTCTGGCGGGCTCTCCACCCTGAGCCCGGGTCCATTTTCATAATAAAATGGACGAATCTCAACAACAACAATGCACCCCCCCCTACACACATCTACACGCAAGCTAATCAGTTTCCACATCTTAAAGTTGTACAAACCTACCTACGTGCAAGATATACAAGGAAAGTTATTACGAAAATGGTTATGGTCATCATCTTGCTCGTTCATTGGCGAGTTTCCTTAATTGGCCTCTGTGTGTGGTTTATGGCTTCTCTCTAGACTTGAAGGACTTGTATCTCAGTACTTGAAGCTTATTGATTCCTTGTTTTTTATACTGTGATAATTATAGGTCTTTCACAATAACCTGGCCCATTATTTTCGTCCTTCATACATATATCTCCTGGTCCATTTTCTCGTCCTTCATACATACATCTGCCACCCATTTCTGTATTACCTTCACCTTCACTTGGTAGATTTTTGTCCTATATACCTACTTCTCCCCTTGGGGCTAAGATGCGAATGAATGTGTTTGAATGGATGAGTAAATGGGGAGTGTGTCGTCCTGTCTCGGCTACCTCCCTTTCCTTGGGGGAAGCAGCCTAGGTATATAGATAGATAGATAGATAGATACCTACTTCGACCATCCATTTCTACTGTACAGTACACTCACTTTAAGCTGGTCCAAATTTACGTCTTCCATACAAACTTCACTTATCAATCAATCAGTCAGTCAGTCAATCAATCTAACTGTCTACCTGTCTATCACCAGATGCCTTAATCCCGTCAGGGGTGACCACAAATGAATCACCTCCATGTCACCCTTTCCTCCTCCATATGGCGACCTTCTCTGCAACTCACGCCCCCTTTTCTCACCTCAACCCTTCCTCTCTAACTTCACTCCCCTCCACAGTTTCTCGTATTGAAATAGATAATTTTCTGACCTGAAGTTTCCTTGTCTTGCTTCACTCCTATCCAAAGGCCTCTCGTATTGAAATAGTAATCCTCTCATCTCAAGCCCTCTCCTACTTCTCTCGTCTCCAAAGTCTCTCATATTAAAGGGGATACATTCATTCATTTTTTTTTCATTCATTGCCAGACGCCATGTATCCCAGACAGGGTGGCCAAGGGCTTAGAGTTAATTGTTTTACAGGGAGGGGCACTAATCCTCCACCAACCCCACTAGACGTAGGGATGCCAACAGCATCTGGTGTTCCCAGGCGGTCACCCATCCAAGTACTAACCAGACCCAACGTTGCTTAACTTCGCTGATCGAACGGGAAGCGGTGTACTCAACGTGGTATGGTCTCTTAAATTGGTCTCGGGTCCTCAAGGCACAATCAAAAGCTGTAGGTGTTTCGTCTGGGCAATAAAACGATTTCTTTGAGACTTCCCTTCCAGTTTATTGGCTGTAAAATCTACCGTTCTTTAGTTTTTGGTGATACAATACATTTTGTGTTCTGGCATGACATGTAAGTTAATTGTGCATCTTTTTTTTTTTCTTTTGAGAGAGAGTGGGTGAGTGAGTGTGTGCGTGCGTGCGTCCTTTACCGCAGCATTTTGTAAGTAGAAAATGGAAAACTTTGACCAGTTCCCTTTCGCTACCTCAGTCCATGTAATAAGGTGCTGGAATTTCCTATCAGCAAAAGGCATGGTATCACTTTTCTCTCATGTCATCTCAGTTTATATTTTTATTTTTATATTTTCCTTTACCTTACTTTCATTTATTCTTTCCCCCATTTATATCCTCCACACTCCTACCTTCATTAATTCTTTTCCTCATTGTAATTTCCCTTATCAGGCAAATCACTTAGGATCCTCGCAAGCCTGTACTTAGAGCCGGTAGCATCAGTGGTTATAATCATTCCAAGCAGGAAAATTGTACACTTGAAATACACAGCCTCTTCGACTTATGGTCCTCCTCATTATAAAGGGTGAGGCATAAGTCTGTAGGCATATGGAAAGGACACATCTGAGGTTATCCTGTGTGTGTGTGTGTGTGTGTGTGTGTGTGTGTGTGTGTGTGTGTGTTCGTGTTCGTGTTCTTGAGGCAGTTCTGCTTCATCACCAAACTAGCTCCCGTAACATCACTAACCAACACCGATGACTGGCACCTCAAATCACTGGCTCCCTCGACCAGTGCCCAGTTATCAAGCCTCTTCCCCTGTATGTTGCTGAGAGGAGAATTGGGTGATATTTTTATAGCCTCGTGACTGACTTGAGATGGCACAGTACTCGTTACCAACAGTGTATCAGGCGCCTTGGTCATAATTCTTAGTCCTTTCGAAGAGATTACATTTAAACGATTCAGTTTAGGTTTAGGATGGACTAACTTGCCTACCTGCTTACCTGCCTGTGTGCCTGCCTGTCTGCCTACCTAATTACCTACTCACTTACCTGTGTGTCCCTGCGTGCCTGCCTGTCTTCCTACCTACCTACCTACCTACCTGTCTACACACACACACACACACACACACACACACACACACGCAAAGGCTAGGGAGACATGTTTAAGGCTATTTAGTGATGAGATGAACCCCGTGATAAAACTAGCAAGGTTTTGTTTGGTGTGTCCTGCCCTCTGTTTCTCCAACCCACAAACCTGTTTATTTATTTCCACATTAAGACAAACCCCCCATTTACCATATAATTATCGAAGTTCCTATTTATTCTCTTAGTTATTGTTTATATTCTATCTTAATTATCCATAGATTACCCCAAAGCTGTCTCATTATTACCATACTAATCAGATCCACCTCTTTCTCAGACACTCTTTCTCAGTGTAATTATTTATCCCAAAACCAATTTATTCTCAAGCTCAGCTAAACCCACCTTTATGTGTTAGTTTTATGTTTTTCCTTTTTAATATTAACTTGCCTTATTGTGAAACGTTTGGTGGTTATATAAGTGAAGACAAAGGATTAAGTAAGCAGTCCTAAACTCTGGTTGAGACAGAGAACGTTGATAAGGCAAAAGAATGATTATAAATGTATGTCGACCCAGCATCCTAGCCGTCAATTCTCCAAGTCTAGAGAGAGGGCCGAGGGAGCGCAGTGGTGAATGGAGTCAGTGTGGACCGCGAGTGAGCTAAGAGAGGACGGACGCCCCTGTCACTCCCTCCAGGGACAGAGTGTCGCGGCTGTGTTAGTGGTTCGGTTCCTTACTCTCCTGCAGAAGTCTCACCTCGAAGCCTCCTTCCACTCGTTCACAAGTCTCAAAAGCCTCCTTGCACGGCTGGATTAAGCATGTGGGAGGCCCGGGGCCCGCTTGGAAGGGAGGCCCCCTTTCCAACTCCCCCAATGGCATACACCACAGACTGGTAACCTAAATCCTAATATATAAATAGCCCTTGTTACGGTATATTTCCCTGGTGTGCTTGTAAGTGTGGTGTCGCCTTTTGTTCCATATTACAGGTTGCAGTGTAGACTTCGGAGCTCCCTTTTCTCAGCGATTTATTGCGTGTATTGCACCTCGGCCTCTTACTGGATGTTATTAGGAAAGTTGTTGTTTGTTTCTCGCTTTTTTCAGCTGGAATAATCCCTTCAGTAGGAGAGGCTTTATGTTAGAAAATAAAGCAGCGTAAAAAACGTAAATTCTGGTTAAAGAGGATCATGACCATTGTATTGTAATTGGGAACGCGAAGGGGAAGTCAAGTACTGTCCTATGATTTGACGGTAATTAAAGGGACACCTGTAATTAAAGGTGATTAGCCCACATCCCTCACTGCAGGTACGGAAGGGCGAGACGTGTCCTATCCTCATCAGGTATTTCAAAAATTGTCGTAACCAATAGGGAGCTTGTCTTTACATTTGCGTTTTCAATTTTAATACTGAATCCTGGCTGCAGCATCCAGGTGATGTCCTGTTTATTCTTGTTGTTACCAGACGATTTTATTCAGCATAGGAAAGGTCTGTCGTTCTGGAGGGGTCATCTCTTCCTGTTCTATAAGTCTGTCCTGTGTTGAATAAAACTGGAAGAAAATATTAAGGAATGAAGAAGGCATCCCCAGGGTCAGAGAGTTGATCAAGCAGACCTAAGTGTGTGTGTGTGTGTGTGTGTGTGTGTGTGTGTGTGTGTGTGTGGGTATCTTTTTCTCGCTGCCATGGACTCACCTAGGTATTCCACTGAGGCAAACATCATACCCTTATACTTAGCGGAGGGACCATATCGCGGTCAGGGGGTTCATCTGTCCATCCTCGAGTTTGGCATCAGTTGGGATTCGGAATAATCTTTTTAGTCGCGTATTCTCGTCAGGTAAGTAAGCTCCCTAACACCTTTTCCTTACCGGTTTATTTTTGCTTGCATCTCATTAATAATTCCTTGCATGTTATTTTTGCCTTCCATGATGGTGTTTAAAAGATATACGCAATATACGGGAGAGTAGTAAGGCACACTATGGAAAATAATTCGCTATGGATAAGGTGTCAGGGAGCCACCTTAACCGACGAGAATACAGGCCTTAATCCCATCAGCCTGAGCATTATTTCCTTCACTACTGCAGACAGAGTGGCACAAAAAAGAAGATATGGAACGTTGTGGTGGCGCTGTGGATGTGCTGGTGTTTTTAGAGAGAATGGAGAATGCGAGACTGACTAGGAGAGTATGTGAGTGGGGTGAAGGTGGAGGGTGTGGGAGAAACCGAGGATGAGATGGAGGGGTCGGGTGGAGAGGTAGATGAGTGAGGAGGGTGTAAACTGGAGAGAAGGAAGCGGGATGGCAAAGGATAGAATGACCTGGAGACGATAGATTTGTAGCCACCCTTTCCTAGATTCAGGTATCTTACTATAATACTCGAAGACAAATTAGAAGAGGCCTGGTCTAAGCTGAATGAAAACGTGTGGGTGATAAGAAGATACCGATGCCGAGAAACTTTTGTATATAGAAAGGATTAATGGGGGCCTTCTAACAAATTTACAGATACCGAATAACGTTTGCATATAGATGGGATTAATAGAGACTTTCTGGTCGATATACCGACACTGAAAAACGCTTGCATATAGAAGGGGTTAATGGAGACTTTCTAACCACGTATTCAGCGTAGGTCAGACGGGTTCACCTGACAGCACCCCTCCACCTCGCTCTCTTCTGCCCAGCGAGAATAAAACGGAAAAGACGTGATCCTATCGTATCTGGGAGTCCGGGGAGGTGCCAGATTCAGTCACGTTGTTACTACACATGCGAATTTCCCGCTACTGAGTGAAATCTTCCCGGGTTAATGCCTTGAATCCCGGTGATGTCCATTCTTTTTTTTAAGTTTATTCTTGTTATTATAGTCTGTTTGTTTTCATCTGACGGAACCAGACCACTCCCACAAAGAGAATGCTAAGTCGTGGTTGCGTGAAATGCAGTGGGCCTCAGTTAAGAGATATAAATGAGTCTCCTTGGTTACTAGTCAAATCTGCTCTCCAGCACGAATCCGCCGAAATGAAAGGGTTAAATTTGTTATCACGGAAAAGGAAAAAAAAAAATTATAAGAGATAGTTTTCCACCGTTTAGCCGCAGTTCCTTCTTCCATGCTTAAAAAAAAAAAAAGAAAATTGCCCCTCGGCTGAATAAAATCGTCTGGCGTTGGTCATAGAAACTGGTTAACTCCTTCAGTCCGATGACACAGTTTTATTTTAATTCTGTCTGTCTTTCTGTCTCTCTGTCTGTCTCTGTCTCTGTCTCTGTCTGTCTGTCTGTCTCTCTCTCTCAAGACGATTTTAAACTTGGAAAAGACCCTTAGTGGCGAAGGGGTTAATGAAGGCTAGATATCACCCCTCCTGTTCGACAAATCCCCTTTAAGCTGGATAAAATCGTCTGGAGATTGCACGAATAAGATTACAGTACTCGTAGTGAAAGGGTTGTGTACCACGTTAGCCACACCGCACACCCTCACTCCTCGAATTCTAGGACAGTGAATGAAACGAGGTACACTTAAGAGACATAAGAGTTCTGCCTGGTATTCTGCTGCTCCCACTTAACACTTAGAGAGAGAGAGAGAGAGAGAGAGAGAGAGAGAAAGTGTAAATTTTTCCCTGTAGTACACATCTCAGACACTCCTAAATAAACACACACACAAGCTTATGTACACAGAACAGGCGAAACATGGAATGTGACATCCGTTGACTTTCAGGCTTCAGGCAGCAATATTTGTTAGCGAATATATAGCCGATCGAAAGTTAGGTTAGGTCACTTTGGGCAGGGTTTGGTCTGATTAGGTAATTTTTGGTTGGGTTGGGTTCAGTTCGACTAGATATAGACGAATTAGGTTAGATTGCTTTAGAATACGTCGGTTTTGATAGGTTTTGGGTTGGGTTTTTTTTTGGTTGGGTTAGGCTGGGTTAGGTTCGGTTGGATTAGGTCATTTTAGGCTTGACTGGGTTGGGTTAGGTCGGGTATGGTATGGTTAAGTGAGACTGGGTAGGATTAGGTAGGGTTAGATGCGGTTAGGCTGCTTCAAAATAGGTTAGGCTAGGTATGGAGAGGTTACGTGAGATAGTGAGGTTAAATACAATTAGACTGGGTTAGGTGAGGTTAAGTTAGATTAGGTTGGGTTGATTTAAGTTGGATTAGGTCATTCGAGGACAGGCGGAGTTCAATTCGAGCAAATATTGATAGGTTAGGTGAGACTGGGCTAAATTAAATCGGTTTAGATGTGATTAGGTTGGTTTGGGTTAGGTGAAGTTGAAATAGGACAGATATGGGTAGGATTAGTGAGATTAGTACAGATTAGATATTGTTAGGAGGGATTTCACTAGCACCGGCCACCGTAACATTGGCCTCGTCTGGTCAACCTCAGTTTTCCTTTCACTTTTCCCTGCATATTTCTTTCCTCGACTCCTCATGTTTCCTTGTAGCCTCAGTTCATAATCTCGTTTCCGATTCCCATGCTCCAGTCAAGTTACATTTCCTTTGCCTTTTCTTTATTCGTATTTTCAATTTTTGTTTTTTCTCGTCTAGGAATTGTTTCCCGTAAAACTTCCGTTCCTATCGCCTGTTTCTTTCTCTTTCTCGTCCAGCCAGCCTTGTCGTCCATCTTCTTTGCTTTTACTCCCACGGTAATACAAACGTTCCTCACCTTCTTCCCTATCCCCCGAGAGGAAATGGTGGATGCTGGAGAAGCGCTAGGCAAGCCTGTAGTCCATAGGGATCATGTTCAGATGAGCCTATGGGTACAAAGAGGATGAGGAGACGGATGATAATGATAATGATGATGATGATGATGATGATGAGGAGGAGGAGAGAGACGAGGACGACGACGAGGACGAGAAGTGAAGTTAAAAATACACACACACACACACACACACACACACACACACACACACACACACACACACACACACATACACAAATAAGACTCAGAAAACCTTATAAACACAGCCCCCTCCTCCCATCTGATTCTGTGATCTATGTTTTGGCTTTAGTCTTTCTCTCCTTATTTCACTCTCTCGTAAAAGTTTTGTCCCTGTCGAAACGCCTAAATTTACTGCATCGTCAGTGGTTTATGCATTGCGGTCTTTTGTTGGTCGGTCCCTCCAAAGTCAAACATCACAGGAGGTGGACGTGGTTTTGTGTGTGTGTGTGTGTGTGTGTGTGTTCTAAGATAGTCTCCCCATTCCTCTTATTTTTTTTTACGTCATTATTTTCCACACAAAAGAAACCTACTGTAACTTATAAAAGATACTCTACCCACACAGTGAAATTGTGGGAAGTGCCATAATAGAACGAATTAAGCCCGACCAGAATCGTATTCTTCCATATGAATAGTTATCGACACAGTGAAATCAAGACTTACTGTAACAACATCTTACACTGAGATGGTTATATCGTGAACATGGGCCTCGTCTAGTTCCTATGTTGGTATGTAAACCCAAATGCTTAACATCTATCTATCTATCTATAGCCCGACGCCCTAATCCCGCAAATGGTGGCCGCAGAGAAAACGCCTCCAAGTCGCTCTGTCACCCACCATTTGACTACCCTCCTCCCAACTCACCCCCCCCCTCCCTCATATACCTCTCAACTCCATCCCTCCACCTCATCCTCGGTCTACCCCTTCCTCTCCCTCCCTCCACCTCACCTACATACACCCTCTTAGTTAGTCTTTCTTTCTCCATTCTCTTCACATGTCCAAACCACCTCAGTGTATTTCTCCTAATCTTCTCAATCACATTCACATCCACCTCACAACGTTCCTTCACTTCTTCATTCGTCAGCCTGTCCCTCCACGTCACTCCACATGCTCCTCTCAAGTAACTCATTTCCACTGCTCTCACTCTTGACTTGTTCCCCTCTTGCAAGGTCCACGCCTCGCTTCGATACGTCAAGGTAGGGATCACAATACTATCATGCAGTGACTTCTTAACTTCCATACTCACCTCCCTATTTCTCATCATTGCTTTCAGTGTACAAACAACCTTCCTTCCCTGCTGTACCCTTTCACGCACTTCATCCCCCAAAGTTCCTTCCTTACTCATCACACTACCCAAGTACTTGAATGCACTCACATTCTCCATATCCTCACCAACTAACCTCACTGCACACTCTGTGACTTCATTCCTCTCGAATACCATAACTTTCGTTTGTTTACATTAACTTTCAGATTCCTCCTCCTACACAGTGTCCCAGATTCATTCACCAAACCTTGCAACTCTCATTCATCTTCACTCAACAATACTGTATCATCAGCAAACAGCAACACCGGAAGCTTCCAAATGCTAAACATAATGTCTGAATTAATGGCATATCTGTCACACTGATCAGAATTAAGATGTACTGTAACGATATCTTATACGGTACTTTAGCAGGACAACACAACTCTCATCTAGTTCCTATGTTGATATATAAACCCAAATATCTAAGTATGTATGTACGAACTAATGGCATACTCATTTATCAGAATTAACTTATTATAAATTATTTACTTACTTACTAGGTACTGTGCTATATAATGGAGTAGTTTTCTCAATATTCATTGTACTCACCAAAGATCCTGCGATGGGTGAAAACAGAGGAGGACGGTACACACTTTCCCTGCAAGGAAAATGGAATGATTACTATAACTGCACATTATATGGCTACATAAAACTAATATTATAAATGTGGATTTCTCTCAGAATAAGGCATAAAAAATTGTCATTCCACTTTGCGAATATCTCTGCACGTACATGTTATCTCATGCATGGTGTACACGAACTTTTTTTTTATATATGCTTGCCTGGTGCACGTGTGAGTGAATGTGAATATTTTATGTATACGTGTGTGTGTGTGTGTGTGTGTGTGTGTGTGTGTGTGTGTGTGTGTGTGTACTTGGCTGATATCCACATGCATACACACAAAGGCCAGGACACACAGAGTAGTTGTTTATGTGTGTGGGTTTATGAATAGACTACACTTACACTCAGGCCAGGACAGACATAGGGTAGTGTGTGTGTGTGCGTATGTGTTAACAGAATACACATACAGAGTACCATGTGTGTGAACAGAATAAATATGCAGAGTAGTATGTGTGTGTGTACGTGTGAATAGAATACACATGTAGACGTGTGTGCTACCCACACTGACACCCCCTAATTCTTTCAGCCAGGATTGGAGACGTACCGTGTATATGTCAGGACTCCATATTATAATTACAAATCATAATAGATAGCATGATGGATAGATAGATAGACAGATAGATAGACAGATAGATAGACCGACAGATAGAAGCAGCAAGTACGTGTGGACATTCAAGTGCATATACATACATACCAGTTCATCAAAGCTCTATCAACAACCCTTCCACCCTCCTGTCTCACCCATGTATACTTATAAATATCTTTCTTCTCAAACAGCGTATTTCCAATCACCATCTCTCACTCAACACACATCGCTGTCATTCGCTCCCCATTTTCATTTCTTCCAGGCACACCATGCATACCAACTACACCTTCAACTGCTACATTTCCCACTCTAGCATTCAGATCACCCTTCATGACCACATTCACATTCGCTCCAAAACTCTGCAGACACTCATCAACATCATTCCAGAAAGACTCCCTCTCTTCTTCATCCCTTTCACTACCAGGCCCATATGCACTCACAAACACCCACAACTCACGTTCAAATTTCGCTTTCATCCACATCAGTCTCGATGACACCTCCTTCCATTCAGTCACACACTGCTGTACTTCCGGACTCACTAACAAGGCCACACCTTCTCTTGCCCTTCCTCTACCAACACCTGACAATCTTCCATTCACACTTCCAAACATAGACTCACCCTTCCCTTTCATCTTCGTTTCACTCAAAGCTAACACATCCAACTTTCTTCTCACAAACATTCTCCCAATCTCCTCCCTTTTAGCCTCAATCGTACTACATCCAAGCACATTCATAGACCCAATCTTCAGGGTACGGGGATAACTCCATCCCCCGTCCCTTTCTCTGGACTGTCTCTTTTTAGGAACTAAAAAACGGAGGAGGGGGTCCCTAGTCCCCTCACCCTGTCCCTTTTAGTCGCCTTTTACGACACGCAGGGAATACGGTGGCAGTATTCTTCCTAACACAACCTGGCCGCAGAGTAGTAGTACCACCCCATAGTGCGGCCAGATTGTGTCCCCCCTGCCACAGAGGGGGCACTGATACACACAGGCACAAATACACACAGGCACTGATACACACAGGCACAAATACACACAGCCACTGATACACACAGCCACTGATACACACAGGCACTGATACACACAGGCACTGATACACACAGCCACAAATACACACAGCCACTGATACACACAGCCACTGATACACACAGCCACTGATACACACAGGCACTGATACACACAGGCACTGATACACACAGGCACTGATACACACAGCCACTGATACACACAGCCACTGATACACACAGGCACTGATACACGCAGGCACAAATACACACAGCCACTGATACACACAGCCACTGATACACACAGCCACTGATACACGCAGGCACAAATACACACAGGCACTGATACACACAGGCACTGATACACACAGGCACTGATACACACAGGCACTGATACACACAGGCACTGATAGACGCAGGCACTGATACACAGGCACTGATACACACAGGCATTGATACACACAGGCACTGATACACACAGGCACTGATACACACAGGCACTGATACACACAGGCACTGATACACACAGGCACTGATAGACGCAGGCACTGATAGACGCAGGCACTGATACACACAGGCACTGATACACACAGGCACTGATACACACAGGCACTGATACACACAGGCACTGATACACAGGCACTGATACATACAGGCACTGATACACACAGGCACTGATACACACAGGCACTGATACACACAGGCACTGATACACACAGGCACTGATACACGCAGGCACTGATACACACAGGTACTGATACACGCAGGCACTGATACACACAGGCACTGATACACACAGGCACTGATACACACAGGCATTGATACACACAGGCACTGATACACACAGGCATTGATACACACAGGCACTGATACACACAGGCATTGATACACACAGGCACTGATACACACAGGCACTGATACACACAGGCACTGATACACACAGGCATTGATACACACAGGCACTGATACACACAGGCATTGATACACACAGGCACTGATACACACAGGCACTGATACACACAGGCACTGATACACACAGGCATTGATACACACAGGCACTGATACACACAGGCAATGATACACGCAGGCACTGATAGGCACTAATAGGCACTAATAGGCGAAAATAGACATAAATGAGTATATAACCTATGGGGATGCAGCAGTAAGAGGACACTGCAAAGAACTGCATAAAAGGAGAGGCAATAAAGACGTAAGGAAATTTAGTTTCCCAAACAGAGCAATTGATCAATGGAATGCACTACCGAATGAAATAGTGTGCCAAAACAATTCACAAATTTAAGGATATGTACGATTAATATGGTTTAAGACACGGGACAGTACGAGCTTGACTCATTCCTGTAAAGATACAATTAGATAAGAACACACACACACACACACACACACACACACACACACACACAGTACAGGGAACCTCTACAAATGGTAAGAAGCAGACAAGAAACATTCAGATATTATGGATCTACAGTAAGAAGTGTGAACGTCGGGGGTAGGGTTGCGAGAGGCAGACCGAAAAAGACCTCAGACGAGGTCATAGAGTGTGACCTCAGGGATAAGGGACTGAATAGGGAGGCTGCCAGAGATCAAGCAGCGTGGAGAGCCATCATGTGACTAAGGCCGACGCATGCAAGCTTATTGGAGCTTTTATAAAAGATACGATACGATCACAGTACAAAGCAACTATTAAGCAGCCAATAACTTAGTGTAGAATCAGAATGCAGTATAGATATCGCTGGGAAATAAGCCAGGAAAGATGTGATAAACTGTAGATTAGCTGGAAAGAATGGAAAACACAATCCACTGAGTGTCCACATATAGAGCCACATGGAAATTTATATTAGACCACCGCCATTAAGAAATAAAAGGACCTTTTAACATGGAGGACACGTAAGAACAAGAGAGAGAGAGAAAAAAAAAAACGAAAAGATAATGAACAGTATAAAAATTCGTCAAAGTTACATAAGGGTCCCCTACATTTTGTGGGAATTTTCTTTATTGCAAGCCCCGCCCCCAATGCGGCGTCTACCTGTCTGCCTCAACCCATTTAAAACCCCCATGCCCAGCCAGCGAACGAATCTCTCTTTTAACACCGAAGTTCACCACCTACGTGACAGAGCTAAATTACGTCTTAACGCCCTCAGAGCCATAGCAGGAAAGGGTGAGGGAGCCTCCTACAACGTCCTCCGTCTTTTCTACATCCAAGCAGTACGGTCAATTGTCGATTATGCGGCACCAGCACTCCCCACAATCACTCTTAGACTGGCAGACAAGCTAGAAGTTATACAAAATGAAGCCCTGAGAATAATGACCGGAGCCCCCATGTGGACCCGACTGTGTAATCTGCGTATGGAATGTAACATCGAGTCCCTTAACCTTAGGATTAAAGCGCGAGTAGCCAACCTTACAACCAAACTGATACGTAATAACTCCCCCCTCCCACTTACAACAAGACTAAAAGCAGCAATTAATTTACATCCAGACATCCTCAAAAACTCTTGGAGCCACTGTGTAGCCAGAGCCATTCATATATTCAATCTTAAGCCCCTTATCAATCTCCCACCAGACACACCAAGTCACGATTACCACCCTCTCCCGCCTTGGGCCCCCCCCCCTGTTCAACCTCATTATAGCGGACTCCCCCCCTAAAGCCCTCACTCCCGTTACGCAACTAAGACAGGAGAGCCTCATGCGAATCGAGGCCCTCACCACCCCTGATTCAGCAATATACTACACTGACGGCTCCGTCAATAACAACAAAACAGGAGCCGCTGTAGTGAGCCGTAACAACTCGTATGGACTACGTGTCTCAGATGGCGCCTCCACCTTACAAACAGAATTGACAGCAATATTAGCAGCAATGGATGACGCACTTGAAATCGAGCCAACATCAGATATTGTAATTCACACAGATTCCAAGTGCGCCATCCAAACGTTGTCCAAACGAGAACAGACAGACAACGTAAAACTCATAACGAACATTAAAGCCACCGCCCGAGAAATACGAAATGCTGGCGGATCAATCACGATCCACTGGATCCCCAGCCACGTAGGTATCTCTGGCAACGAGTCAGCTGATCGTCTGGCAAGAGAAGCCACTGAATTCCCACATATACAGAGAGATATAGCCCCCAGCATAAATCAAATAAAAAACACAATTAAAAAAAGGGCAATAGAAATAAATCATAAAGAGCATGAAAGCCAAGCCCAAGCCGGCTCCCCCTCTGCTATTTGGTACGCTAAGGCAACCAAGTACGTACCATTAAACATCAACCGCCATTCAAAAAATAAAACAATTAAAAAAGTAAGACGACTACGCCTTGGTTATAAGTGCAAGGCACAAATGCAAACAGGCGGAGCACAAACGCATTCCTGTGACCTTTGTAACGCTGACACCCCCTTCCCGCTCCTCCACTACATCCTACGCTGCCAAGCCACTCGTAAACTTAAAAGACCCGCCAACCCACCTAACCCAGACATCCCACTCGTTAATATTACACCACAAATAGAAGCATCACTCAGGCAGGCAGCCGCCACAGTAATTGCCACTACGCCCCTTTCAACCCTGAGTGAAACAGTTAAGCTCTCCTCGCCCCCGTTCTAACGACAGATTTACCGCTAATCCCCACTACCGCTAATCCCCACTACCGCTAATCCCCTCCCCCTTTCCCGTTCACTACTGTGGTTGTGCCTGCATGCGTGGAGGTTATTTTACACCTACGTGTGCAGACACAGGATGCACTTGTGACGACACTTATATTTAAAAAAAAAAAAAAAAAAACACGCCCATAGCCATCAAGATGGCGAACTGTTAGAACTCAGTCCCATTCACTGACTGGGCCAAATGAAGGCCCGGCCCTCTCTACCAGGGGAGGAAATCGAACAACAACAACAGCCAGCGACCCTCAGTGTCGCTCTCGGGATGGTGTAATGTACAGTACATCTGCTTCGGTTAGGCCATGGCGCCAGGCCGTCTAACTCTTCATCCGCAACTCGCTGTGTCACCGCCTCAGTTACCAAATGTTAGACGGGAGTGTATACGTGCGCCGGCCCAGCTCCGCGGCGCGTCATGGCAAGGGCGGAACATGTTCGTGTTTCGCTGAGGGTTCACTTAAGCACCAATAGTTTATTTATTACTGACCCTTTTATTAATCAACTACTTAGTTCACACCCTGCAATTCACTTAAGACTCTAAACCACCCCTACACCCATTATCAAGATCACGGCAGCCACGTAATAACCCGCCATCCTCATATCCAGCACCCCCGCCTCAAACCCTGACCCCCCATACTCCCCTTCCTCCACCCCTCCCCTTTCCTTATCCCCCTACCCAAACCCCCCAGGGCTACAACACCTTACCCTAACACCCGTATCCTATCATCCTACCCAGGCTGCTGGAGCCGGAAAAATCAGATGAACCTGAGAGGCAGCCAATAAGCTAATGCTTGGCAGAGAAAGCCGTAGCTATTCACTCCTCCCGTCCTTAAGTAACAACACTGTGCACGTGCGACACCCCCCCCCCCTTCCCAACACCAAACACACGCACGTTGGGTTAAGCCCCGACACTCTTTCTCTTAGTCTAAATTCTTCCTCTCCTACTTAAAAAAAAAAAAAAAAAAAAACATGCACTTTACACAATGCAACCAGGATCAGAGCTCTCAGTAAGGCCGGGAGTTTAAACTAAGGCCTAGTTCCTGCCACCACGTGCCGTCGCCCTGGTTGCCTAACACTCATCACATATACACAATCATTCTTTACCTTCCTTCCTTTCCCCCCCTTTTCTATACGTCATTATTATATTATATCATAGTCATTTGTAGCGAAGTGATAGAGTAATCCATCCTCAACTATGAACTTACTACTACTAACTCCTAGTGCTCTATGTGCATCTTTAATTTCTTTTCTAGTCACTTCTACTTCTCCATCTCGTATACATTGAAGATACTGTTCCTTCATTCTTTTATACAGTGGATGCGCATCCTGTCTGGGTCTCACTACCAACTCTCTCCATCTTATTATATCACTTTCTTTATCTTCATCGATTCTGGATATCTGATAATCCTCTTTCTCGCACTCACTATCATCATCATCATCCTTGGTTCTCTCTCTTATCTTTGGTTTTGTACCCGTAACTGCGAGAACTCTGTCCTCCGACAACACTTGGCCTCGAAGTCTAGATAAGGCGTCTGCTACAACATTATCCTTGCCGGGTATATAGGTTATCTTAATGTTATACTCGGCATCCAAAAGTTGCCACCAAGCAATTCTTCCACTAGGGCTGGTTGCGTTCAGCAGCCAGACCAGGGGTCTATGATCCTGCAGCTACTTTGTCTATAACATCTTCATGTCCTGGCTCTACCTCGTTCGCTTGAGTACTCAAAGTCTCAAGACGCACAAAGAATTGATGAAATTGGTGATGCATGCAGGCATCGTTGCACGTACACAGTGATCCACGCACACATGGATGCGCGCACGCGTTGATGCATTCAGACACTGATACACGCACACGGCAATGTATGCACATACTGATGCACACAGACGCTGATGCATACACACACTGATGAGTGCACACACTGATGCGCACACACTGATGCACACACATTTATGAATACTCATATGGACACATTTAAGAAGGCATCCATTAATACACACACACACACACACACACACACACACACACACACACACACACACACACACACACACACGATTATACTGTATGATACTTATTCATTCTTTATAGACGAAGATAGTCGTCCGTTTGCAGTTCATTTTCCAGTAACAGAATAAGGCAGTACTATGGCCAAGCATATTTGTCATACCACTTCTTCGTGACTAGCACCATATTCTAGTGTTAACCTCCTGTCACAACACTTTATTTAAGAAAGAGATTGCAATTTTATGCCAAGTTAGAGTGAACAGGGTATAGCTATGATGACGAAACACATATTTGTCTCTTGGTTTCCAGATCACTGCACGCGCACTCCTCAGGTCACGTCTTCCATAGAACAGACAACAGAGGGACAGACAGCGTAACTGTATGGCAGGCTAGAGATGGAGTGAGAAGAAGAGGTACACAGAGAACTTGAGATGATACGCGCAGATCCACCGATATCGGAAGGAACTAGCTAACAGGCAATGGATCAGAGTGAAGAAAGGTGAGAGGGGTCCTTATCCTGCAGTGGTGTGTCACAGGCTGGTAATGATGATGATGATAATGATGATGATGATGATGATGATGATGATGATGATGAAGATGATGATGATGAAGATGAAGATGATTGATGATAATGATGATGATGATGATGATGATGATTGATGATGATAATGATGTTGATGCTGATAATGATGATGTAACTCCGTGCAAACTCTAAAACAAGGTTAGATGATGGTGATGAATATGATTATAAAGGTGATGTTACTGATATATCTTTTGTACCACATTTTTAACAGTGCTGGGATGATGATGACATGCTGCTGCTGATGATGATGACGATGATGATCATGATGATGATGATGATGATGATGACTAGGAAGATGATGATGATGATTAGTACAACGAAGACGACGACGATGATTTCGACGACGACGATGATGACAACAACGACGATTTTCAAGTCATTGGCTGAGTCACCTCTCGCGTTCCTTTCTGTTTAACTACGTGTTTTGGTGACTGGGCATTGTGTGTGTGTGTGTGTGTGTGTGTGTGTGTGTGTGTGTGTGTGTTTGCTTATGTTCGTGTATGTATATCTTTGTTGATGATACAATAGTTATTCAAATGGCAGAATTATTTCCACACATTCTTAGTTTTATTTCAAGGGTAAATATTAGGGTAAGAATTTAGGACCTTTTACCCATAGAGTTACGAGACACTTACGCAATATTCTGAAAGGCTTATTACATCCCATAGATCACATAACAGGATTTCATAAGTCACTGATCATCGTCGCTTTATGTATCGTTAGGAAGTGGATGAATATGAGTGTCTGAAATAATACAGATATTTTGGCCTTTATTTAGATGGAAAAATTAACTCACAGAATTATGCACTTTTAATTTTAAGGATACAACACACGATTTTCTACATTTTATCACAGTAGCTCTAGGACCGGCCCTGCCCGTCTGCTTCTCACTAAAAAATTTCGGATGAGAGGTGTACTCATATAGGCTTTGGAGATTATACTGAAGCCAAGTCACGTTCTACCAGCCCCACACACTAAATCACATTCAGTCACTCATCCACACCACACCACACGACACCATACTACCCCACCACACCATATCACACCACACCATATCAGTCTCTCACACTACATGACACGGAATCACACTCCCACACCACACAGAACCACCCTCCCACACCACACCACACCACAAAATAATCCTCCTCCCACACCACACCACACCACAAAAAATCCTCCTTACACACCACACCACACCACACATAAACACTCTCCCACACCGCACCACACCACAAAACTTAAAACCACTCTCCTACCCCACACTACACCGCACCACACAACTCTCAACACCACACAACCGTCAACAAACCACACCACACAAACACCTCCATACCACACTACACCACACAAACACCTCCATACCACACTACACCACACAACCTCCCCCTATACCACATTACACCACAAAACCCTCCCACCACACCACACCACACCACACCACACCAAGGGGATTAACCAAAGGGGCCTGAATATCCCGCATCTGGTAATTCTGAGCTTGTTTCCAGGTACCTTCACACACAATCCTCTGGTCACATCTTCCACAGATCAGGCAACAGACGGACAGGCAGCGTAACTGAATGGCAGGCCAGAGATGGAGTGAGAGGAAGAGGTACACAGGGAACAAGATAGATGAAACTCGCAGATCCACCGATATGGGAAGAGGCTAACAACCAATGCATCAGAGTGGAGAAAGATGAGAGGGGTCCTAATCCTCCAGTGGTAATGTCAGGGCCTGATGATGATGATGATGATATTAATGATGATAAAGATGCTGCTGCTGCTGATGATGATAATTATGTTAATGCTGATGATAATGATGATTTAACTTCAGTACGAGGTAACAGAGTTGGGATAACGGTGGTGATGATGATGATGGTGATTACAGTCATGAAAACAATTTTAACGAAGATGATGATGATGATGATTGTAGTTATGATAATGATAGTAATGGTAATAATAATAATAATGACAATTATAATAATGATTATGAAGATATTGATGATGATTTTTGTCGGTAGGTGGACGGACGGACGGAACTGCAAGAACTTGGTCAGCAGTCAAAGATCCACGATTCCCCATCCATCCATCCAATCATCCATCCATCCAGCTCCCCCTGATGTTAAAGCTAAGTCAAATTTCTGTGTCATACGCCTTTTGGAAACAGGGCAGTATTTTAGGAAGCACGGGAGTCTTCTTAGTGCCCCTTCCTTAGCTATTTATTTTTGCATAGCACGTCTTAACATTTTCTTGTAAGCTATTAAAATCGTCTTCATATCGGCAGAGTTTACATCTCTCTCATAAAACAGGGTGTTGTGGTGTAATGTGCTGATTAAATCGCTAAAGAAGAGATATTAAGAATTTCCAAAGCAGCTTACAGTTCGATTCTGGAGGCAGAAAAAAAAAAAAAACTGAAGCGAAGTTAACTCATGTTTTCAAGTCAAGAGAAAGATTATTTTTATTTATATTTTGTTATGGAGAAATTTGTCCAGATTTTCACATTAAGGTGCAGTATATTCCTAGATTTCCACTTTCCTTTTTATTGAGCCAAAAGCGTAATAGTGAAAAAATCTAATGAAAAATCGAATAGTCTCTCTCTTGACCCAGTGCCCACCTACCTACAAGATTCCATTGAAAGCCGATAGCAAGTTTTTGATATATCTTGGCCATAGACAGACAGATAGAAAGACAGACAGACAGATAGAGAGACAGACAGACAGACAGATAGAAAGACAGACAGACAGACAGATAGAAAGACAGACAGACAGACATATAGACAGACAAATAGAACGACAGACAGATTGACAGATAGATAGACAGACAGACACGGGTGAATACATAACTTCCTTCAACTTCACTTGCGGAGGTAACTAGGCACATAAAGCTGTCACAACACAAACATTATCAAACCCTCCAGCATCCCACCACCAGCATCCCACAACCAGACACACACACACTTATACGTGTACAGGGAACAGGCGAAACTTGGAATGTTAAATCCGTAGACTTTCAAAGCAGCAAAATTTCTTATAAAAAAAAAAAATAGTGAATTTATAGCCGATCGAAAGTTAGGTTAGGTCACTTTGGGCAGGGTTTGGTCTGATTAGGTAATTTTTGGTTGGGTTGGGTTCAGTTAGACTAGATATAGACGGATTAGGTTAGATTGCTTTAGAATACGTCGGTTTTGATAGGTTTTGGGTTGGGTTTTATTTGGTTGGGTTAGGCTGGGTTAGGTTCGGTTGGATTAGGTCATTTTAGGCTTGACTGGGTTGGGTTAGGTCAGGTATGGTATGGTTAAGTGAGACTGGGTAGGATTAGGTAGGGTTAGATGAGGTTAGGCTGCGTCAGAATTGGTTAGGTCTGATATGTGGAGGTTACGTGAGATTGTGAGGTTAAATACAATTAGACTGGGTTAGGTGAGGTTAAGTTAGATTAGGCTGGGTTAATTTAGGTTGGATTAGGACATTCGAGGTCAGGCGAAATTCAGTTCGAGCAAATATTTATAGTTTAGGTAAGACTGGGCTAAAATAAATCGGTTTAGTTATGATTAGGTTGGTTTGGGTTAGGTGAAGTTGAAATACAGAACCACAGGTGTTTATTGATAAAGTGGACTGGCGTTTGAACCGACTATGAGGCACGAGTTTTGTTGACGTCACTTCATAGGTTGGTGGTTAGATTTTGCTGGATTTTCCCGCCATTGTCCTCCTGTCTGTGATCTGTCACCTTGTTCCCACTGCACCCACCAAATGTATGCTGTTTGACTTCATTCTGTACTCTGACTTGGCCTACAATTTCCATCTATCCATCTTGAATACTGAGTTGTAGCAATGGATTAATACTAGAACATGTAAGTCACAAAAAAGTGCCATTGAAGAGGAGCCGTAGCGCTGCACTTTTCTGCTAATGACCCATGTGAAATAAGGGGCAAAAGGACGAAAATCTGGGTCAAGTTACCCTGAAAAAAAGTAATATAATGCAGGATAGTATGATATTCTAGGAAGTTGTGGACAGTTGAGAGTTGTTTGTTAATTGCAATAAAGGGACAGGCAGACAGACAGACAGATAGAGGACAGACAGATGCAGAGAACAGAGACACGATAGGGGAGAAGAATCCTGACGTTATTATGAGTGTAGTTGACTTCATAGCATACTACATTATATTTGTGCCCTAACTTTAGTAGCATGTTTATGTACAACCAAGGTTCGTTGACAGGTAGTGAACTAACACACACACACACACACACACACACACACACACACACACACACACACACACACACACACACACACACACACACACACACACACACACACACACACACACACACACACACAATACTCTCTAACAGTAGTTGGTGGTGGGGAAATTTGTGTATGTAACTGTGGTGGTGTGGGGAGGTTGCCATGGTAACACACTGGCCCCCCCCCCCACACACACACAGCAACCACACTAAACCATACACCCCCCATCTCCCCACCCCCCCACACATACAACACATCCCCCCCTCACCCCCCCCACACACACACACTGTAACCACATCAAACCATACACCCCTCATCTCCCCACCACCCAACACACACAACACATCCAAACCCACACACATCCAAACCCACACCCACACCCACACCCACACACACACACACACACACACACACACACACACACACACACACACACACACACACACACACACACACAATACATTCACCTACACGCACACACACACTGCTACCAAATCAATCTATACACTCCACCCCCCACCACCCCTCACACAAAACATCCACACACACACACACACACACACACACACACACACACACACACACACACACACACACACACACACACACACACACACACACACACACACACACACACACACTGCAACCACATCAAACGAAACACCCCCCGCCCACCACACACAATACATTCACCTACACGCACACACACACTGCTACCAAATCAATCTATACACTCCACCCCTCACCACCCCTCACACAAAACATCCACACACACACACACACACACACACACACACACACACACACACACACACACACACACACACACACACACACACACACACACACACACACACACACACACACACACACACACACACACAATTTATTTTTGGATAGGGCTGGTAAGGACACCTGTATGATCATGAGAGTTAATAGAGACAGTATTAACACTCTTATGACTCACTCTCAGCTGAATGCTATCGCCAAGCAGTACCTTGAATAAAATACTAGAGTTGCCCCTACCATGAGAGGGCCCGGGTACCATCTAGTGGTTGTGAAAGTAGCTGGACAAGTTTCTCGTTTTGGTAGGCGTCGCTACTTGGCTACTTTTGCTAGTGGCCGTATGACAGTGGAAGGACGAGGGTGTGTGTGTGTTGCTGTAGCATCATTCCTCTGAGGTATGTGTTGGATATTTGCTGTTTTTAGCCATTAAGGTGACTACATTAGGACACAAAGATATCGCACTGACAGCCAGGAAGTATCATGGCCCAAAGAAATATTACCTATGAGGCTACTAGACGTAATTCTGATGAGACAAGGGGGCTGTTGGTGTGAGGGAGATGAGGAGGCCTTGTACGGCCTCAATCTTGGTGTCTCAGACCAGTGAAATAGCAGTGTGAGTGTCATCCTGTAGATTCTCGTTCCGATCAGACTGGTGGACTAGGCTTGCCTGCCTCCTTGTCCATGTCCACCCAACAGTACAGTTTGGGACCTGAATGTATACTGATAAGTGCGATTCAGATATGAGAGGGACAATGTGATGGAAAAAATTATTGTATGTAAATTATTTTGTCCTGAAGCGCATGCACACACACACACACACACACACACACACACACACACACACACACACACACACACACACACACACACACACACATGCACACTCGCGCGCACACACACACATACACGCACGCATGCACTAACTCACCCACGCACGCATGCACTAACTCACCCACGCACACACACACAGACACAGACGCACAGACACAAAGTATATTATGGTGTTGTTTCTTCATTTGCCTAGGCCGAGATCGTCGTTTTTTTGCAGCTGATCTCCCGTAGTGCAGTGGTAAATTTGGACAAATATACAGCTCTGCATCATTTCCACGTCCCTTCTTCGTCCCTTATAGCATCAATCTAGTGTTAACCCCTTGTCACAACACAAAATTTAAGAAAGAGATTGCAATTTTACGCCAAGTTAGATTGAACAGGGGTCCTTATCCTGCAGCGGTGTGTCACAGGCTGATGATGATGATAATAGGGTTGTCGGAGATGATATTGATAATGATGATAGTGATGCTGCTGATGATAGTGATGTTGAAACTCCTGAACCAACTAACTGGACCGAGATTATGGTGATTGTAATGATGATGAAGCAGTTGGGATAATAATGATGATGATGATGACGGTGATGGAACTTATGTAGTAACTCTTTAACAGGGTTGTGATGATTGCTGTGCTTGACGCTGTTGCTCCTGGCGATGATGATGATGATGATGACGATGATGATGACGATGATAATGATGATGACGACTACGACAACGATGATGATGGTGATGACGATGATGACGGTGACGGCGACGATCTTCATGTCTATGGCTGAGTCACCTCTTGTTTTTCGTTTCTCTTCAAATGTAGTTGGTGACTGTGTGTAGGAGAGAGAGAGAGAGAGAGAGAGAGAGAGAGAGTGTGTGTGTGTGTGTGTGTGTGTGTGTGTGTGTGTGTGTGTGTGTGTGTGTCCGCGCATGCTTGTGTGTATTTGCGTGCGTGCTTGCGTGTGTACAGCATTTCCCTCACACTCGAACTATTTATATCATAAGAGTGCAAATGAGGTCAGGGATATTGCTCTTCTTGGCCATACAAATACTAAACATTTACACTATATTCTGAAAAAACATACTGGATTCCTAAGGTCACTCAATGGGTTTCAAAAATCATTGTTCACTGTCTCTTTATTTATCGCAAGGAAAGGGATGGATGTGTGTCCGAAATAGTAGCTCAGTTTTGGTCTTTCTCTGGACCGTCAATGATTTAAATGGAATAATTATCCTTATTTATATTGGTTTAGTTGTGAGGATGCAACACACGTTTTGTTTACGTTTTATCAGGGCACATCAAAGAGCGGCCATGTCCATCTGCTTCTCACTAATGATTTTCGAACGAGGTTCTACATTTCTCTAGATTTTAGGGACAGTGAAGCCGCACAGCACCACAACACGCCATACCATACCATACCACAAAACCCCACACCACAAAACCCCACACCACAAAACCCCACACCACACAACCCCAAACCACACCACCCAACACCACATCACCCCACCCCACCCCACCCCACACCACACCACACCACCCCAAACTTTACCACACCAACCACCCTTCCACACCACACCACACCATGGGGATTAACCTTGAAGCTCCCGCATCTAGTAATTCTGAGCTTGTTTCCAGGTAACTCCACACACACACCTCAGGTCACGTCTTTCACAGAAGAGATAACAGAAGGAGAGCGAGCGTAACTGAATGGCAAGCCAGAGATGGAGTGAGAAGAAGAGGTGCACAGAGAACAAGATAGAGAGATGATATGATGCAGATCTACCGAGCAAGGACGGAACAATCAATGGATCAGAGTGGAGAAAGGTGAGAGGGTCCTTATCATGCAGTGGTGTGTCACAGGCTGATGGTGATGATATTGATGGTGATAATGATGTAGATGCTGATGGTGGTGATGCTTTAACATCTCAACGTATGAGGTTACAGAATGCACAGTGAGGCTGCATAGCCAGGAAATGGAAGAATATGAGTGCATTTAAGTATTTATGTAATATGATGAATATGGATGGATGATTAGAGGATGAAGTGACAGAAATGATACATCAGGGAAGGAGGGTTGCTTGTTCTCTAAAAAGTAGTGATTAGGAAGAGGGAACTGAGGATGAAAGTGTTAAAAAAAAAAAAAAGGGCACTGCATGCTGTGATTCCCACTATAAAGCATGGAAGTGAAGCTTGGATCTTACTGAAAGGACGCCAGTCAAGAGTGAGAGCGGTGGAAATGAGCTACTTGAGAGGAGCATGTGGAGTTTCATAGAGACAGACAGACAAATGGGCAGATGAAGGAGCGTTGTGATGCCGATGTGGATGAGACTGAAAGCGTTAAGAGAAACACTTCGAGATGGTTTGGCCATGTGGAGAGGATGGCGAATAAGAAAATGACCAGAAGAGTGCACTTGGAAGGGTAGAGTTGGAAGGGTAGAGGGGGAGGGGGAGACCGACGATGAGATGGAGGGAAAGAGTAGAAACATATGACTGGGATACTTGAGCTAAATGGTAGAGGACAGTACATCATGAAGGCGATTTGCTTGTGGTCACCCCTTACGGGATTAAGGCGTCTGGCTATAGATAAACAGATATAGATAGAAAGGTAGGTGATGATGATAATAATATGATGATGATGATGATGAGCAGGAGGAGGAGGAGGAGGAGAATGGTAATGATAATGAGAATGACGGTGTAAATAATGATGATGATGGTGGTAATGAGGACGACAGCTACGATGATGATGATTATGATGATGATGATGATGATGATGATGATATTGATGATGATTTTTGTCGGCAGGTGGAAGGGCGAAACAGCAGGAACTCTACCATCGGTCCAAGCATCCACGATTCCACATCCACCCATCCGTCCATCCATCCTTCCATCCATCTCGCTTAATGTTAAAAGCTAAGTCTATTTAACTTTAGTATCAATTGCTTCTTCATAAGTTTTCCAGCTGTCTGAACAGATCAGCAGTAGTTTTAAAAACTAAAATAACTCGGTTCTGGTGCTCAGTTTGGTACGTTTATTTTCCTTTTATCAGAACTGGCGCGGCAAATTTTGAGAAGTAACTCCTATTATTTTTTTTACTAGGTTTCTAATGATGTCCATAGATCTGTTGTGGCTTTAATAGTTTCCTAGACAACGCAGTCTTGGCGCATTTCTCTGCCAACCTATTATACCATGTCATATAGTGTCTGTCTCAGGAAAAACGAATGTAGAATATCGTCTATTTTACTCCAGAGTCACTGTCAAAGGCCGAAGGCATCTGATTTAACGACCTGTGGGAATACAGGCTGGCCAGGGACAAAGCCTGAGGGCATGAGGCGCACACACACACACACACACACACACACACACACACACACACACACACACACACACACACACACACACACACACACACACACACACACACACACACGCTAAAAATAAACGAAAAATATTGGACCAGTTATTCGTTGTATATTTAGATTTAATAGCATATTATTCCTTTTATTTTATTTTTTTTTTTTTTGAGCTTGATTCGCCTGTCATCAAGAATTTGTAAGTTGGCATCTCAGGTCACAGCACCTCCTGACTGACTCTCTCTAAACCTCTGCTTCCGTCCTTTCTTGTCTCCCTCCTCCCTCCCCCATCTACCCTCTCTCTCTCTCTCTCTCTCTCTCTCCAGCAGACTGGAGACTGGCTAACGTGACCCCTATATATAAAAAGGGCAGTAGAGATCAACCAGGTAATTATAGACCAATTAGTCTAACCTCTGTCTTGGGAAAGATCCTCGAATCATTAATTAGAGATAGGATAGTTGAGTTCCTAGAAACTAATAACGTAATTAGGAACAGCCAGCATGGCTTTAGAAAGCGGAGATCATGCGTGACAAATTTAATTGAATTTTACGATACACTTTTTAAAATGAATGATTGTACAGTCATGGACAGAGAAACCTGGACAGGTGAGGCGAGGCAAATGTCATATTTTCTCTATTCCCCCTGCATGTCCGTCACTCTTCGTTCACGACTCCTTTCCCCCATCCCCCCCACCCCCCATCCCCTTTACCCTCACTTCATAGCACCTGGCTGCACTCCCCATCCCCCCTTCCCTGCCCCCATACACACCAGTTCGCTAATCCGCCGACCTTGAACCGTGTGTGTGTGTGTGTGTGTGTGTGTGTGTGTGTGTGTGTGTGTGTGTGTGTGTGTGTGTGTGTGTGTGTGTGTGTGTGTGTGTGTGCGTGCGTGCGCGCGCGCATCCTTGACACAAGCAACTCCCTACATTTTTTTATCACAACCCATCCCTCCCTAGTCCCTCTTCCCTACGGCTACTCTGCTATCACACACACACACACACAATGAGAAGCTCGTCTTCATTCTTCGTATACGCAGCTGCTCTCTCTCTCTCTCTCTCTCTCTCTCTCTCTCTCTCTCTCTGTTTTTCAAGATTCTTTAGGAATGAATAGTAATGTCAGTGCAAAGTATGCCTTTATTACTGTGATATAAGTATTATAAAATAAAACTTAGGAATATATTTAAAGAAAACAACTGCAGTAGGCTGGTTGGCCCATGCGAGGCGACTCCTCCTGATTTCGGATCTGCATACGAGAGAGAGAGAGGTGAGGAGTGACCACGTATCCCCCCATCTCTCTCTCTCTCTCTCTCTCTCTCTCTCTCTCTCAATAATCTGTAGCAGTGAGTAATAATGTCAGTGCAAAGTATACCTTTACTGTGATATAAGCATTACAAATTAAAACACTGGAACATATTTAGAGGGAACAACTGCAGGAAATCCTCTCGAGACGTCAGCATGTGGAACTGTCATTATTTCCCTGCGGGCCAATTAACGTTCACCATCATACTTGCCTACTCCCTTCTGCCACCATTTTCGCCAATTCTCCTCATCTTTACTTTCCAATTGAGAGCATGCCATTCGTTATGATAATAATTGCACACACACACACACACACACACATATATATATATATATATATATATATATATATATATATGTAACACAGACAGACAGACAGAGAGATGGTAGATGGGGAAGGGAGGAGAGGGAGAAGAAAGGATGGAAGCAAGTGTTTAGTTTGAGAGAGAGACAGAGAGAGATGGTAGATGGGGGAGGGAGGAGGGAGAGAAGAAAGACTATATATATATATATATATATATATATCAGGGATTGAGAGAGAGAGAGAGAGAGAGAGGTGAGGAATGTCCACTTGTCCCCTGGGAATGACCAGCCTTCCCGGGTCATATGGGTAGGACGGAGAGGAGGTGAGGGAAGGAAGGAAGGAAGGGGATGGGGGGGTACGGCTCATATGGACGAAGATTTACTGGAGAAATCGAAAAGGAAAAAGAAACTATCAGCTCAGCTCCTGAGTGTCCAGGTTTCTTTGTCCATGACTGTACCAGGTCACTTGATATAATCTACTTAGACTTCCAGAAAGCCTTTGACAAAGTGCCGCATGATAAACTAATGACAAAAGTAAGATCACTCGGAATTGACGGAAATATTCATAGGTGGATACGTTGCTGGTTAAGTGAGAGAAAGCAACGAGTCGTTATAAATGGAGTAGAGTCAGACTGGGCTCCAGTGACCAGTGATGTTCCTCAGGGATCAGTGTTGGGACCAGTCCTATTTATTATGTATATTAACGATATCGATGTTGACCTAAACAACTTCATTTCTAAATTTGCAGACGACACAAAAATCGGCAACACTATATTAACTGAAGAAGACAGAATTAGCCTTCAAAATGACCTTGATAAAATTATCAGCTGGTCAGAAAAATGGCAAATCCCCTTCAATGTCAGCAAATGTCAGGTACTGCAATGTGGGAAGAAAAACAAAAGGTATGATTACGAAATGAAGGGCCAAATCATTAGCAAGTCCTCACTAGTTAAGGATCTAGGCGTACTAATTTCAGACGATCTGAAATGTTCGAATCAATGTATCTCTGCCGCCAATAAAGCCAACAGGACCCTAGGCTTCATCAAAAGACATTTTACATATAAAAGCAAAGATATTGTAATCCCCCTATACAAAAGCATAGTCAGGCCACACTTAGAGTTTGCAGTGCAGTTTTGGGCGCCTCACCTAATTAAAGATATAGAAAAACTGGAAGCGGTCCAGCGTAGGGCTACCAAGCTAATCCCGTCCCTGAGGAATAAACCATACCTCGAGAGACTCAAGGAATTAAACCTATTCTCTCTTAGAAAACGGAGACTCAGGGGACAACTGATTGAATGTTTTAAGATGCTAAAAGGCTTCAGTAATAACTCGATTCAAACAAGCTATTCACAGTAATTGCCGAGACTGTAACTCGAGGAAATGGTATGAAGTTGCAAGCAAGGAGGGCTAATCTTGATACAACCAAAAACTTCTTCACTTACTCTGTTGTAAGCGAATGGAATAAACTCCCCTGGGATGTGATTTGAAAGTGGTACCATAAATATGTTTAAAAAGAGACTGGACATGTATCTCGACGCAATTGGTATCGTTTAGTTAGGATGGAGCAATTATTGCATATTCGCGTCTGCATTCATGTGTCTATTAGACAGAGACAATATTATAGAATATAAATAATAGATAAACATTCTATTCATCCTTTGATAAAAAAAGAAAAAAAATTGCATGCATAGAGTATGTGGCTGTATGCCCGAATTTTCCTTTTCCATATTATTCTATTTTCTGCCGATCCCATAAAATTCCTTCAGGTTTTTCATTCCTGCAAGGTATTACTTCCTCTCTTGTTTCCTGTACGGGAAATGCCGGAGGGTCTGGAGGGTGGGGGAGAGAGCCTTCTGCTGTGCTATCCTTTTCTCCTGCTCCTATGCACTATATTAGGATTAAGGCCGGACCACCTCGTAGGGACCGTAAGGTCTGTGTGGTCTGTGTATCTATGTAACTCTATGTAACTCTCTCTCTCTCTCTCTCTCTCTCTCTCTCTCTCTCTCTCTCTCTCGTGTGTGTGTGTGTGTGTGTGTGTGCAATCATTATCATGACTAATGGTATGCTTTGTATTGGAAAGTAAAGATGAGGAGAAATATTGTGGAATCTATGGCGAATATTGTGGCAGAAGGGTGTAGACATGTATGAAGGTGAACGTTAATTGGCCCACAAGGAATTAATGACAGTTCCACATGCTGACGTCTCGAGGGGACTTCTTGTAGTTGTTCTCAATAAACATATTCCAATGTTTTATTTATTTTATAATACTTATATCACAGTTAAGTTATACTTTGCATTAACATTATTATTCACTACTACAGAACCTTGAGAGAGAGAGAGAGAGAGAGAGAGAGAGAGAGAGACGGAGGGGGGGGCAAGGCCTTCTAAAATTAGAAGGCCTCTCCAATCCTCTTGTGACGTCAGCCGCGTAGGTCAGGGGCAAGGTGCGTGATCAGGTAGCGGTCAAGGTTCTGCCTCACTAACTCTCTGTTTGTGTGTGTGTGTGTGTGTGTGTGTGTGTGTTTGTGTGTGTGTGTGTGTGTGTGTGTGTGTGTGTGTGTGTGTGTGTGTGTGTGTGTGTGTGTGTGTGTGTGTGTGTGTGTGTGTGTAGGAAAGAAAACGGAAGAGGGAAGGAGGAAGGTCCAGAATCTCGAGGGGCCCTCTTAATCCTTCACACGGTCACTCGTGTTCCAAATTTGGCAAAGGCTTTGTAAAATTCTCTCCTTCGCTCGGTTGAACAATAAATCACTGAAGAAAAGTGATATAAACCCCTCTAAGCCGCCGTAGTATTACACTTTCGGTATATATATATATATATATATATATATATATATATATATATATATATATATATATATATATGTGTATGTATATATATATATATATATATATACATATATATATACATATATATATATATATATATATATATATATATATATATATATATATATATATATTTATACACACACACACACACACACACAAATTATAATGGTAAAAGAACAGTTACTACTAAAGAACTTATATAGTGACATCTGAGATCTGGTATAAATTACAGCATTATTTACATATATTGGGGCTGTTATATTGGTGGTATATTGCGATGTTATGTTGGTAGTATATTGGGGCTGTTATATTGGTGGTATATTGGGGCTGTTATACTGGTGGTATATTGGGGCTGTTATATTGGTGGTATATTGCGATGTTATGTTGGTAGTATATTGGGGCTGTTATACTGGTGGTATATTGGGGCTGTTATATTGGAGCTGTTATACTGGGGCTGTTATAATGGTGGTATATTGGGGCTGTTATATTGGTGCAGATTTCGTTTGAATTCGATTCAGTTTCTTTATAGAGGAAAGCTGTGGAGATATGTAGGAAAAATGAAGGGTTATATTTTCCTCTCTTATCCAGCCACGTCTGTGTAATGGCTTTGGTCATACACCCTAGCATGGCTAAGGCCTCATTTTTCTTATATTCAGTACAACTACGATGACTTAAAGCTTCTCACTGTACTCTCTACACTTTTCTGATAATAATGAACAGAAAATAATGTTGTACTTACCCTGCTGTTGCGATTTGGAGTGAACTGGTCGCGCTTAATGGCACGTAGCCACGTGGAGGCAAGTTCTTTATCTTGCGGGAAGGACAATACACTTACTTTCTGTCCACTTTTATAATTTCCCTTACATCTTGGAACACTACACATGTAAGGCATTATTACCTTAATAAAACATACAAATAATGTAAATATCAATACATAATACAATGTTTTTCTGTCCTTATTGTCACTGAACACACAGCGTGACCTCTCACGACCATAGCTGACCCAACACTACCTAGCAGGGTTGCCAAGTCGCACCCTGCTCTGCCCGCGGAAACCCAACTGAAAACCAGCCCAAAAGTAGCCCAACACCAATAATTATTTTAAAAATCCTCTATTTATGCGAAATTAGTGTTTTATATTAATAATTCATATATAGGTCCCTATTAATGCCTGAAATGATCACTTGATTCACTTAAACTTTCCCTATTTCCCATAAAAACACTATTGGCCATAAAACAACAATGATTCTGTTGAAATATACTTATCATTACACTAGGTAATACAACATGCAAGTGAAGGTATTTTCTCTCCCTCTGAGTCAACTTTCCATCACACTTATATTATTCAAAAATCTATATGATCATCATCACTGTGTTTCGTTGCTGTGTACGTCATATGTGAAATTTGCTAACATAATTTTGTTTGTGAAATCATTACAACAGATTTTATGTCCGCATATTGCTCTAACATGAAGAGTGTTTTCAACTGTTTCATGTTGCTGTCTGTTTCTTCATTTACTTTTCACTAAATTATACGGAGAGAAAATCCTCTCTACTGCAGCAGTGCTTGCTGGCAACGATAATTGGGATAAAACAAAACTCTCTCCGGAGTCTCCGCACTGGCTGCATCCACTGGTCCCTGTGGGAGTATTAGGGGGTCTCTCTCCGCCATATGTTTAAACTCTCTCTCTCTCTCTCTCTCTCTCTCTCTCTCTCTCAGTATATTGTCGTGATGTGGTTTAACTCCATACTAGCCCAAACAACCGCGACAGTTTTCAAACCAGCCCAAAAAACCGCAACCCGCGACCGGTAAAATCTGCCCGCGGAAGAGCTTCAAAACGAGCCCAATTTGGCGGGAAAACCGCGACCTTGGCAACCCTGCTACCTAGTACGTCACGGCTTACCGTCCCCCCCACCGACGAGGCCTTCTAATTTTAGAAGGCCTGGGGGGGGGCTGGTCATTCCCAGGGGACAAGTGGTCACTCCTCACCTCTCTCTCTCTCTCTCTCTCTCTCTCTAGCATGCAGACCTACCCCCCCTGAACTCAAAACATCATCCTTCCTGCCTTCCTATCCATCCCCATCCCCTCTCTTCACCTAGCTTTTTGCCCACACACACACACACACACACACACACACACACACACACACGTTTTTTTTAAATAACTGACGACCTACCAAAAAATCTATCATTCTATCTGAATATATATATATATATATATATATATATATATATATATATATATATATACAACTTGGAACTATAAAACTTATATGTAAACTTCAGGAAACTGGCAAATTGGGACCCCCCCTTAGAAAATTCCTTGGGGCGCCCATGCTGGGCACTGATAGATAAATAGAGACTTCACATTGTTTTATTACTTAAGCGCCGTGTGTGTGTGTGTGTGTGTGTGTGTGTGTGTGTGTGTGTGTGTGTGTGTGTGTGTGTGTGTGTTTTCATAGTGATAGCCGAGTAGCCTAGGGAAGAGGAATTGAATTTGATACATTTACTGAGATACACAATACTGTACATATAAAAATAGTAGTTGTACAATATCTCAAAAGGAAGATGATACTTAGGTAGTCATCTTCCCGAGCCTATTAATGTATTATATTAGATTACAATATACTGTACGTGTGATTGGTCAATAATTTTAAAGTGGACTAATTAGTAATCTTATATACAGTAATACATGTATTAAACTGTACAGTGAGTATAAAGAGTGCTGTTGTATGTAGTTACATGGAATTTGTTTGAACAATCAGGTTACACTATGATAGTCTCTATTCTTCTTTCACACTTTCCTGTAAAATGTCCACGCCAGTTTTTCTATACGGCGTGGTGTTCTTTCTGACTTTTTCCTGCCGGCTTCGGCTGGAGGGTTTGGAGGGCGGGGGAGAGCCTTCTTCTTTGCTATCCTTATCTCATTCTAGTAGTTCAGTTACTCTTCTAGGAGCTGCCTAGCATGGACCAACCGGCCTACTGCAGTTATCCTCTCTTCTTATGTTCTTATGTTCTTATTTGTATATACATATTCACGTACACAAGATCGGTGAATGGAATAGGAAACAGAGGTCACAAACAGTAATACATTTGTACACACATAAAACTTATACATAGTGATCTACATACACATCCAGGAAAAACGCATTGTAAATACAAGTGTGAGGCTACAGAGTGTGGGTGCGGGAGAGGGAGGCTGCGGCGACCGGAGTCCTCAGATTATCGGGGAAGGGTTGGGATTAGCAGGTCACCGCCAAACCTTACCCCCTCCCCTGGGTCCCCAACCACCAACCGCCACCACACCGCTCCCACGCTGTGCCCTTGGTGTATAGCATAGGGAAGAGGAGGGATCGGATTAACGGGATGGGGGGAGGGGGAAGGTTTAGATGAGAGAGACATGAATATCGAGTGACTGAGAGAGAGAGAGAGAGAGAGAGAGAGAGGGAGGGAGAGAGAGAGAGAGAGAGGGAGGGAGAGAGAGAGAGAGAGAGAGAGAGAGAGAGAGAGAGAGATTGTATTTTCAATGTAAATTTTAGAATATAATGAATATTTATAAAGGAAATGCTACTGTTGATCCTTCGATCAGTAATACTATTGTAAATCAGTTTATATTTTTTCATAAAAAATAGTAATAAAACAATAAAATAAAATATAATAATTTTTCTTCATCTTTCATGGCTATTTCATTGCTTCCTTACCCAACCCCTCCCCACATTCCGACCCGGGCCACTCCCATCCTACATCCCTCCTCATATGGACCGATATCAGGACACCGACAGATAAATAGAGGCTACACATTGTTTTATTATTTAAGCGTCGTGTGTGTGTGTGTGTGTGTGTGTGTGTGTGTGTGTGTGTATGTGTGTGTGTGTAGAGGAAAGAAAATGGAAGAGGGAAGGAGGAAGGTCCAGTATCTCGAGGGGACCTCTTAATCCTTCACACGGTCACTCGTGATCCGATTTTGGCAAAGGCTTTGTAAAATTCTCTCCTTCATATTTCCTGAGAAAGGGTATAGTATATTGGGGCTGTTATACTGGTGGTATATTGGGGCTGTTATACTGGTGGTATATTGGGGCTGTTATACTGGTGGTATATTGGGGCTGTTATACTGGTGGTATATTGGGGCTGTTTTATTGGTGGTATATTGTGATGTTTTATTGGTGGTATATTGTGATGTTATATTGGTGGTATACTGCGATATTGTATTGGTGGTATATTGGGGTGCTATATTGCTGGTATTACATTGGGGTGCTATATTGCTGGTATTACATTGGGGTGTTATATTAGTGGTATATTGGGGTGTTACATTGGTGGTATATTGGGGCTGTAATATTGGTAGTATATTGGGGTGTTATACTTAGAATCTTACTGTGTATTGGGGTGTTATGTTGATGGTATACTGCAGGTATTATATTGGGCCTCTTATATACGGGGTGAACAAGGTAATGCAGATTTCGTTTGAATTCGATTCAGTTTCTTTATAGAGGAAAGCTGTGGAGATATGTAGGAAAAATGAAGGGTTATATATTCCTCTCTTATCCAGCTCCAGCCACGTCTGTGTAATGGCTTTGGTCCTACACCCTAGCATGGCTAAGGCCTCATTTTTCTTATATTCAGTACAACTACGATGACTTAAAGCTTCTCACTGTACTCTCTACACTTTTCTGATAATAATGAACAGAAAATAATGTTGTACTTACCCTGCTGTTCCGATTTGGGGTGAACTGGTCGCGCTTAATGGCACGTAGCCACGTGGAGGCAAGTTCTTTATCTTGCGGGAAGGAAAATACACTTTTTGTCCACTTTTATAATTTCCCTTACATCTGGGAACACTACACATGTAAGGCATTATTACCTTAATAAAACATACAAATAATGTAAATATCAATATATAATACAATGTTTTTCTGTCCTTATTGTCATTGAACACACAGCGTGACCTCTCCCGACCATAGCTGACCCAACACTACCAAGACCTACCCTATCACGCTTACCTTCCCCCCCACGGACGAGGCCTTCTAATTTTAGAAGGCCTGGAGGGGGCTGGTCATTCCCAGGGGACAAGTGGTCACTCCTCACCTCTCTCTCTCTCTCTAGCATGCAGACCTACCTCCCCTGAACTCAAAACATCATCCTTCCTGCCTTCCTATCCATCCCCATCCCCTCTCTTCACCTAGCTTTTTGCACACACACACACACACACACACACACACACACACACACACACACACAAACACGTTTTTTTTAAATAACTGACGACCTACCAAAAAATCTATCATTCTATCAGAATATATATATATATATATATATATATATATATATATTTATATATATATATATATATATATATATATATATATATATATATATATATATATATATATATATACAACTTGGAACTATAAAACTTATATGTAAACTTCAGGAAACTGGCAAATGGGGACCCCCCCTTAGAAAATTCCTTGGTGCGCCCCTGCTGGGCACTGATAGATAAATAGAGGCTTCACATTGTTTTATTACTTAAGCGTCGTGTGTGTGTGTGTGTGTGTGTGTGTTTTCATAGTGATAGCCGAGTAGCCTAGGGAAGAGGAATTGAATTTGATACATTTACTGAGATACACAATACTGTACATATAAAAATAGTAGTTGTACAGTATCTCAAAAGGAAGATGATACTTAGGTAGTCATCTTCCCGAGCCTATTAATGTATTATATTAGATTACAATATACTGTACGTGTGATTGGTCAATAATTTTAAAGTGGACTAATTAGTAATCTTATATACAGTAATACATGTATTAAACTGTACAGTGAGTATAAAGAGTGCTGTTGTATGTAGTTACATGGAATTTGTTTGAGCATACTGATATATACCATATGTATATACATATTCACGTACACAAGATCGGTGAATGGAATAGGAAACAGAGGTCACAAACAGTAATACATTTGTACACACATAAAACTTATACATAGTGATCTACATACACATCCAGGAAAAACGCATTGTAAATACAAGTGTGAGGCTACAGAGTGTGGGTGCGGGAGAGGGAGGCTGCGGCGACCGGAGTCCCCAGATTATCGGGGAAGGGTTGGGATTAGCAGGTCACCGCCAAACCTTACCCCCTCCCCTGGGTCCCCAACCACCAACCGCCACCACACCGCTCCCACGCTGTGCCCTTGGTGTATAGCATAGGGAAGAGGAGGGATCGGATTAACGGGATGGGGGGAGGGGGAAGGTTTAGATGAGGGAGACATGAATATCAAGTGACTGAGAGAGAGAGAGAGAGAGAGAGAGAGAGACTGTATTTTCAATGTAAATTTTAGAATATGATGAATATTTATAAAGGAAATGCTACTGTTGATCCTTCGATCAGTAATACTATTGTAAATCAGTTTATATTTTTTCATAAAGAATAGTAATAAAACAATAAAATAAAATAAAATAATTTTTCTTCATCTTTCATGGCTATTTCATTGCTTCCTTACCCAACCCCTCCCCACATTCCGACCCGGGCCACTTCCATCCTACATCCCTCCTCATATGGACCGATATCAGGACACCGACAGATAAATAGAGGCTACACATTGTTTTATTATTTAAGCGTCGTGTGTGTGTGTGTGTGTGTGTGTGTGTGTGTGTGTGTGCGTGCGTGCGTGCGTGTGTGTGTGTGTGTGTGTGTGTGTGTGTGTGTGTGGGGAGGAAAGAAAACGGAAGAGGGAAGGAGGAAGGTCCAGAATCCCGAGGGGCCCTCTTAATCCTTCACACGGTCACTCGTGTTCCGAATTTAGCAAAGGCTTTGTAAAATTCTCTCCTTCGCTCGGTTGAACAATAAATCACTGAAGAAAAGTGGTATAAACCCCTCTAAGCCGCCGTAGTATTACACCCTCGGTATGCAGTTCGTTCCCTGTGGCCTTGTAACTTTGTGTACCCGAAGCTCTTACAAAATAACTTGAAATAATTTTCCTTTCGTAACTAGACTCGTTTCACTTTAACTTGGCCTGAGTTGTTGTTGTTGTTCTTGTTACATCTTAGGCTCCTCTGGATGTGAACCCTGTGTTATATTGAAGGATTGTCTGTGTTGTGGTGGTGTGGTGCAGGAAGTGAGTGGGTGTGCTGTGGTGTGGGGGTGCCACTTTGCAGTATGAGCACAGGGGATTGTATGTGTGTTATATTTTGTGTTAGTATTGTAGCAGGGAAGGTTGGTGTACTCGTGTCTCTGGGTTCGGTAGTGTCTGAAGGGTGTATGTCTGGTGGTGGTACAGTCATGGACAAAGAAACCTGGACACTCAGGAGCTGAGCTAATAGTTTCTTTTTCCTTTTCGATTTTTCCACTAAATCTTCGTCCATATGAACCGTACCCCCCCCCATCCCCTTCCTTCCCTCACCTCCTCCCTGTCCTAGCCATATGACCCGGGAAAGCTGGTCATTCCCAGAGGACACGTGGACACTTCTCACCTCTCTCTCTCTCTCTCTCTCTCTCTCTCTCTCAACCCCTGATATATATATATATATATATATATATATATATATATATATATATATATATATATATATATATATATATATATATGTGTGTGTGTGTGTGTGTGTGTGTGTGTGTGTGTGTGTGTGCAATTATTATCATGACTTTCATGACTATTGGCATGATCTGAATCGCAAAGTAAAGATGAGGAGAAATATAGTGGAGTCTTTGGCGAAAATGGTGGCATCTCTCTCTCTCTCTCTCTCTCTCTCTCTCTCTCTCTCTCTCTCTCAAACTAAACACTTGCTTCCATCCTTTCTTCTCCCCCTCCTTCCTCCCCCATCTACCATCTCTCTGTCTCTGTCTGTCTTATATATATATATATATATATATATATATATATATATATATATATATACAGGGTGTAACGCGACGTATGACAAAAACTTACACCAATGATCTATCATGCAATTTTGAGTATATTTTGTTCTATAACATATACTCTCTGCGACCCCAGTTCAGTACCCAGCATTCGGCTTTTAAGTGTTAAAGTTTGGTGGGTAGCATGCGCCATTGGGTGGGAGCTTCGCAGGGCGACGGGAGACGAGTATTATTAGCTCATACTGTACTGTACATAAAAATACAATTTCCTATCAGTACAAACGAGTTTTAAGAAGAAACATTACGTAGTCTATTGATTCTTTAACATAGTCACTCATTTCTGCAATTCTTTTGCACAAATCGACTATAAATTAAGGATTAAATTCAAATTTTATGGCTTGTGAGGGAGAAGGGAGGGAGGAGAGGGGCTGGTGTGTTGCCAGCTACGTAATGTGTGGTTTGTAGGATATTGCTAGCAGCATTATCATAACACCCACAGCTCATTCAGTGGAAAGACATTAGTATAGGTAGTGACTAGCATCACACTAATTCAGGAGTAATATTATTATTCATTACAGTTTTTCTGCTACAAGTAAACGTGGCACCAATGCTTTCATATGATGTTGACGTGAGAAAAGTGACACAGGATTGCTAATGTAACGACTATGCAGCTAGACCTATTTTTTGCTTCTACCTAGCGGCACTACTTAACATCTGACAACATGGTATCTAGCTACATTTAGAATATTTTTTGCCATTTTTAGGTGATATTCTAGAGATTTAATCGTATTTTCTAGCAATGTTTTGCAGTGTTTACTATCTAGCGACATTCTACCAAGTTTCCATGACTAAACTAGCGAGACTGATAATCAGGACTTGGCAGCCCTGCGTCCAGTGTCATTTGAACGGGAAAATTTGCAGGCGAGTCACGCACTTCAAATACTGTTCTCCGCGTTCAGCTGTTCACTGGGTTCATGAAACAGCATGCCACGTACGTACAGCAATCAAGAATATGCAGATATCGTTTATTTTTACGGATTCTGCGATTTTAATGCCAGTGTTGCAGAGAGGAATACAGGTGGAGATACCCGATGGCGCCACGTTTACTTGCAGCAGAAAAATTGTAATAAATAGTAGTCTTCCTGACTTAAAGTGAGGCTAATCTCCCATTACAATAACGTTTTTCCACTGAATGAGCTGTGGGTGTTATGATAATGCTGCTAGCAATATCCTAAAAATCACACATTACGTAACTGGCAACAACACACCAGCCCCTCTCCTCCCTCCCTTCTCCCTCACAAGCCATAAAATTTGAATTTAATCCTCAATTTACAGTCGATTTGTGCAAAAGAATTGCAGAAATGCGTGACGATGTTAAAGAATCAATAGACTACGTAATGTTTCTTCTTGAAACTCGTTTGTACTGATAGGAAATGGTATTTTTATGTACAGTACAGTATGAGCTAATAATACTCGTCTCCCGTCGCCCTGCGAAGCTCCCACCCAATGGCGCATGCTACCCACCAAACTTTAACACTTAAAAGCCGAATGCTGGGTACTGAACTGGGGTCGCAGAGAGTATATGTTATAGAACAAAATATACTCAAAATTGCATGATAGATCATTGGTGTAAGTTTTTGTCATACGTCGCGTTACACCCTGTATATATATGTGTGTGTGTGTGTGTGTGTGCAATTATTATCATAACAAATGGCATGCTCTGAATTGGAAAGTAAAGATGAGGAGAATTGGCGAAAATTGTGGCAGAAGGGAGTAGGCAAGTATGAAGGTGGACGTTAATTGGCCCGCAGGGAAATAATGACAGTTCCATATGCTGACGTCTCGAGAGGATTTCCTGCAGTTGTTTCCTCTAAATATGTTCCAGTGTTTTAATTTGTAATGCTTATATCACAGTAAAGGCATACTTTGCACTGACATTATTATTCACTGCTACAGATTATTGAGAGAGAGAGAGAGAGAGAGAGAAAGAGAGAGAGAGTGAGGGACAAGTGGTCACTCCTCACTTCTCTATCTATCTCTATCTCTTTCGTATGCAGATCCAAAATCAGGAGGAGATGCCTCTCATGGGCCAACCAGCCTACTGCAGTTGTTTTCTTTAAATATATTCCTAAGTTTTATTTTATAATACTTATATCACAATAATAAAGGCATACTTTGCATTGACATTACTATTCTCTCGTATAGAATCTTGAAAGAGAGAGAGAGAGAGAGCAGCTGCGTATACGAAGAATGAAGATTAGCTTCTCGTGTGTGTGTGTGTGTGTGTGTGTGTGTGTGTTAGCAGAGTAGCCGTAGGGAAGAGGGAGGGATGGGTTGTGATCGGAAAAATGTAGGGAGTTGCTTGTGTCAAGGATGCACACACACACATACACACACACACACACACACATACACACACACACACATACACACACACACACATACACACACACACACATACACACACACACACATACACACACATACACACACACACACACATACACACACACACACACACACACACACACACACACACGGTTCAAGGTAGGCGGATTAGCGAACTGGGGTGTATGGGGGCAGGGAAGGAGGGAGGGGGAGTGCAGCCTGGCAGGTGCTATGAAGAGAGGGTAAACGGGATGGGGGGTGGGGGGGATGGGGGAAAGGAGTCGTGAACGAAGAGTGACGGACAAGCCGGGGGAATATAGAAAATATGACATTTGCCTCGCCTCACCTGTTTGGTAGAAAGTTTTGGCTGGCTGGGGTGTCTGTGTGTTTATGTATGTGTTTGGTATAGAAAGTTTTGGCTGGCCGGGGTGTCTGTGTGTTTATGTATGTGTTTGGTATAGAAAGTTTTGGCTGGCCGGGGTGTTTGTGTGTTTATGTATGTGTTTGGTATAGAAAGTTTTGGCTGGCTGGGGTGTGTGTGTGTTTATGTATGTGTTTGGTATAGAAAGTTTTGGCTGGCTGGGGTGTCTGTGTGTTATGTATGTGTTTGGCAGAAAGTTTTGGCTGGCTGGGGTGTTTGTGAGTTTGTGAATGTGTCTGGGAAGTGTAGAGTCGGGTGGAGGAGGGGATATGTTGCAAAGATACTCTGTGTAGTGTTGGGCGGTTGTTCGATTTTGTTTGTGGAGAGGATGATGCAACATAAGGTTACAAAGGTGGGACGGATCTTGAGCTGAAGTGATGAACTGTGTGCCTCTCATATTCACTTGGTCTCTGACTGAAATTAGTTATGTTTCTTGGTGTAGGCTGTCAGTACTTGTGGTCTTAGTGTCTTCTGCTATCAAGGTATTGTTTTCTGTTCTTTAAAGCTCCTTCGTGTTTGTGTTGGATATGATTACGGCTCAGCCTGTGCGGCAGTAATTCACGGTTGTTTTAATGTATTACGTTTTAATGTATTACTTATAAGTGGAGGATGGAGTTGGGATGTATATGAGAGAGGGTGTGAATTAGGGGGAGTGATGCATAATGACGGGGGACAGGGTGGCATAGAGGCGACTTGTTTGTGGCCACCTCTTACGGGATTAAGTCGTCTGGCTATAGATAGATGGATAGACAGATAGCTTATAGTTTCCATACGGTTTCCCGAGTAGTAGCGATAGTTATCACTAGAATATGATGGTAGTCAAGAATGAGTGCCGTGGAAAGGATGTTGGGCTGTAGTATTGGCTGTTTCTGCTACTGATCTGCGTGACATTCTCATATACTTTAAATGAAACTCTGTGTCAAGTTAAAGTGAAAGGCGTGTATGTTTGTGTAGGAGGAACGAGAGACAAGGAGGTATTCTGTGGCCTGTTTTCTTTGTGCTTCCTACAAGACACAGTAATAGTTATGACGGGGCATTGATGGCAAGTTTGTGGGTCAGCACACACTTACGGCCTCTCATGATACAAGGTGGTCCATATATTACGCCACCCAGTTCTTGTGTGTTGCGGGCACGGCTTAGTGAACATTACCAGTGTCTACCATGCATCATTATCTACTTCCCACAACCCTCTTCAGGCTTAGCTTTATAATATAGGCTTTAATTTAGGTCCATTGATTGCATGGTGGAGAATTCCCATAACCTTTTTTATGCTTAGCTGTATATCATTGTATTGTATAATCTTTTATGTCCACTGATCACACGGCTGAGCAGTAATTTGGTGAAGCGATCAGAATGTCTTAGCTCATCACAAAAGCCGTCCCCACAACACACAAGACTGCAGAGCGAAATATACTTATCACCTATATTAAGTCAAAGCCACAGTTAAAAAGGTAATGAAACAAGACAGAAAATTTAAGTTTTCATTATTAATACTTCAGTACAAAATACAT